>NC_142685.1:110701000-111001250 GCF_056320005.1 Nelumbo lutea | reverse complement strand
TTTTTTTTTCCTCATCTGGGGGGCCAGTTTAGGACGACTCCACCCCTGAACTGGTCAGACCCCCAATACACCCACTGTAGGGGAGAGTATTGGAGGGGTCCCAGTATGGACGATATAGGCCGATACGTGTCGATACTTTGAACCTTGTCCCAAAGTGAGACAAATACATAGAAAACATTAAGACAACACTAAATGACATGCACCAGGCATATAAATTTTGGATTTTGCCTAGAGATGCTGTTTGGAATAAATTTTAATCACATTTAATTTTCCCAAATGTAGGTCCAATACACAAGTGGAGATGCAAAATCAATACAAAGTCTACTAACCCTTGCAGATTTGAGTTTTAAATTACAATCAAAGGAAAACCAGATATTGTTAGCATCACTAGATCTGGTTTGCGTGGTTGGGGAAGCCATTCTAATTTCCGATAAACATAATACTATCCCATTTCTAATCATAATTTGTAACAAGATAAATTTACAACTTTAGATGTACAAAATCTAAATATGACTGTTAAGATCTGCTGGCTGATATTTTTGGCAGTTGTAGGACTAACGAGAAGCCTTTCCACTCGCATGAAGAGACAATTCAGAGCATGCTTACTCTTTATTTCGTGATGAACGATCCTTCCTCTGTCCACCAAGAATACGGGATATCTGGAGACCTCTGCTGAACGCTTGGTTGAACAGCATTCGTGTTTGAAATTCTGAAACAAATGGGAACCAAGCCAGAAATGCAACAGGAATGAAAAGAAGCAAACCCATAACAATTTCATAAGCACGAGCAAGTGTTCGAACTGATCCCCAGAAACCAGCATTTTGGACAAGTGGTTTAAGAGCTTGGGCAATCTGTAAAACAATTAAGGAAAATATGTAACCAAAAAGAGCAAAGGACGATGAAGGACCGACCACACACAAGCACAAAAAATAAACAGGATGCCGAAATGATTTACGTACCAGAAGCAATCCCCAACCACTTGGCATGAATGCAAGAAAGCAGACTATAATGTCCTTCACGGTCATGTGGGGAAGTGCTATCAATGTGATCAGAACAGAAACAAATGTCAAGAAAATAAGTCCCTTGATTAGCCGAAATACGAGCTGAAAATTTGCACTGAATTTACGCCTTCCAACTGAAACAGTCTGCAAAAAAGACAACATATCCTTCAAGACCATGATAAGCATCCATTACATATTAGTGGATAACCATAAAATACAAGAAAAAGTCTCCGGTGCAAAACCAAGGTCATCCAACTAACAGCAACCAAGGTGCAAAGTATTGGACATGCATAGATGCATATAGATGCATTGAGATGACTCAAGTTTCAAAAGCTTCACCAATAACACTGGACTAGGCCTAAGATCACTATAAAAGAGGTACGTAAATATTAAAAAAAGAAACACGTACTTTAACAGTTTATGTGGACTACCACCGGCAATTAGAATAACTAAGACATATATGCATATCTGAGTTCTGAGAAAAGCAATGTACTTATTGTTTTTGTAGGATTGTAGAGCAATAATATATTATTTATGTTGCTGTTAGCATATTATTAGTGTCATTAAGTAGGTTATTTCAGTTAGTTTTCAGCTGCTGTTTATTTACGTTAACAGTAGGGGCAATATGTTTTTGACCCACACTCTTTTCTGAATTCTCTTCTCTCTCTCTCTCTCTCTCTCTCTCTCTCTCTCTCACCTATTCCCTGAAATTTTTTCTTACTGAGTTCACATCTAGAATAGGACTGATTACAGTCTCGACAAATTGGTATCAGAGCCAACCTAGGGTTTCTCATGTTAGTCTAATCAGGCTGACTGCATGAGAACTTCCTAGGGTACGAAATTTTAGGAAGATTGGTCCATCAGCTGATTCTTGGAGATTACTGGTAGAGTGCAGCAGTTTTCAAGGAATTGTAGAGCCTTGGAAGGTGTCCAGTGATCAGGAAGAATCTGAGGGAAGGAACGAATTCAAGATTAGTAGGATTCAAACTGAGGATTGGAAGTGATCTAGGAGCAGCTGGGTTTTTTTCTAATTACTCTAGATTTTTTTAGGGTTTTCCCAAACCCACGATCAGTTCTCTAATTTAAACCCTAGTAATCTGACTGTTATTAGTCTCTGGGTAACACTTAGATCTGTTTTAGCATTTTAGGTTGATTGATAATAATCTTTGGGAGATTAGGTCTGTTTCAACATTTCTGGATGTTTCCTAGACCTTTTTCAGCTTTCCAAGTGGGCTGTTTGCAATTTCTGGGTGATAATTTCTTCAGTTTCAACATAAAGGCTCAAGGGAAAGGTGTTTTGGGGGATGGAAACATCACTGAAAATACTTTTCAAATTACCACTGTCAAATTTGATGGATCAAATTACTTGGAATGGGCTGAGTCAGATATGATGGCTATTGGGGGTAGAGGGAAATTGGGCTATGTGATGGGGATGTAAAGAAACCAGCCAAGGAAGACACGTTATATGCCAAATGGGTTCAGGATAAATTTTTGGTCATGACTTGGTTGTGCAATTAGATGCAGCCTCATAACAGCCGAAATTACTTGCGGGCCAAAACGGACAAGGAAATTTGAGATATCATAAGAGAAATATACTCCCAACCACTTAATGTTGCAAAGACCTATGAGTTGAAATCTAAAGTCAATAATCTTAAGCAAAGAGAAACCAATCTCAGATTACTTCTGTACTTTAAAATCTTTGTGGCATGAAATTGATCACTTGGAGACAATTGAGTGAGAAAGTCAGAATGATGCACAAGCATACAGAAAACAGGTTGAAACCAATAGGGTTTTTGGATTCCTAGTTGGTCTGAAATCAGAATATGATATTGTGAGGCAACAACCGATCACCAAAGAGAATGTGACCTTGTCTCAGGCCTATTCCTTAGTGCACAATGAAAAAGCAGGAGAAAGGTTATGTTACAATATCAGCCTATGGAATCAACCCTAACAACAGTGAAACCAAAGTTTGGAGGTGACAAGCAAAGGGATATGAAGAAAGAAGATAGATCTATGACAAATGGTGTGGGTAGGGTGTGTTGACTACAAGAGAACCACCTCTGGATATTGTGCTTTTGTAGGAGGAAATCTTGTCTCTTATATAAGTAATAAACAAAATGTTGTTGCTCGTTCCAGTGCTGAAACTGAATATAGATCTATGGCAAATGATGTGGCTGAAGTATTATGGTTGAAATTCCTATTTGAGGATCTAGGCATTGCTTATGAAAAAGCCCAAGTACTGTATTGTGATAATCAAGCTATTATTAACATTGCCCATAATCCACTTCAACATGACAGAACTAAGCATATTGAAGTGTATTTACACTTTATCAGAGAGAGGATTGCACCTCAAGAAGTGACCTATATATATTGGGAATGATTGATATGCACATAGTGAATCCACTTCAATAACAGATTGATTATCACTAAGACAGTCTGGATTGATATGTAAGCCCAAAGACCAAGTTGGAGACAAATTTACGCAAGTTGGGCTGGCTGATCTCTTCACTAAGGCAACATGGAGGCGTGCTGATCTCTTCACTAAGGCAGTCCTAAAGACCAAGTTGGAGACAAATTTACACAAGTTGGGAATGATTGATATGTACACCCAACATTGGATGGTGGCCAAAGCTTGTAAGTTGGGAATGATTGATATGCACATAGTGAATTGTCCAATTCCATATAAGATTTTGACAACATTGGATGGTGGCCAAAGCTGTTCTGGATTCTGGTTGCAGATCGATTTTTAAAACATTAGAATATAGTGAGTCAATGGCATATAAGAGAAAAAGAAAGTTAATTAGAGGCAAATTTGAATGTGAATCAATGACTAAAATACAAGAGTTAATGAGAGAGGGCAGCCCAATGCACAAGGCTCCTACCAATGTAGGGTCTGGGGAGGGACAGATGTACACAGTCTTACTGCTGCACATAAAGAGATACTGTTTCCAATATATGAGCAATGTTTTAGAACGCAAGAGGCATAAGCCTCCCGAACACAAGGAGGCATAAGCATCCTTAAGAGGAGGGAGGTTAGGAGGAGGATGAAGAGGAAGGGGCGATCTCATTTTATATTTACTTTTAAAAAAGAATAAAGATGCATAACATTAGTTGAAAGGGTGAAGCCCCCCAGCCGAAGGGGCAAGGGGCAAACCATTTTCTTTCCCCTTATCTTTTTCCTTCCCTTCCCTTCCCTTTACTTTCCTTTTCTCTTTTTTACTTCTCTCTGTTTCTTTCCCATCCCTTTCCTTTCTTTTTTTGTCTTTTTATATCAGATGTGCATGAGGCGTATGCCTCTAGCACACCTCATGAAAAAAGAGCAAGAGGCGTACGCCTCAGAGGTGTCAGCGCCTCTGGCATACGCCTCGGGGCGTTTTGGGAGCACCTCACCTGGAGGCGCCTCCAGGCACACGCCTTTTAAAACACTGTACATGAGCGAGAAACAAATTTGAATATGGCGGCCAATATACTAGTAGTATTGGCCCATATTGGCTTATATGGACTAATATAGTGACCAATTGGGTCAATGTTATAGATACGGGTAGATTGGAATGAAGCTTCATCCATTCCACCAGTCTCAAATGCATGAAGCTCCCAGAATTGATACATATCGGTTGATATTTATAAATAATTTAAACCTAAACTGCAACCATATTGTTGAGTTGTAACCTCAATAGAAATGGTATTCAAAAAGCTCTCAATAGATTGTAAGCTAATTAGGAGTTCACGAAGTCATATGGAATTACATTTACAGACCAAAGAATAATAGAAGTTTGAGTTAGGTTTTTAGAAGAGGCTTTGAATAAATCATGCTTCAAAAATGGTTCTAGACATTTCAAGATGAAAGAGAGCCTCTTTAGAGTGTGACAAGCCATAAGTATGGGATTGTTGATAAGATTGGAACAGCAGCAGTGTTTTAGGATTTAACAATAAGGTGGTGAGAGCACTAGGGCCTAGAGTTCATTTTTGGGAAGGTAAACACCACAAAATTTGAAGATTTTGAGGTGCATCCAAAGCCCTTACGAGCTGAATATCAAAAATGTTAAAATCAAATAATGTCTAAAAATCAAGAACATGAGTTGATTTGAACATTATTTGATTTGGTGCCCAAGTATAAGACACAAGATGGTGGAAGGAATGCAATTATTTGCGTTCACATGGAGCACTATGTTCTCGGAAATATTTGAGGTAGCCAAACTCCACTTGGTATGGAAACTTTTGCTTGGCTAGTTTCTCTTGATATTTGATCGGTGTATATTAATGTACAACAGAATTGATGAAATATGTTAAAACATTTTTTAGGAAATTCTGGAAGTTGAAATCCTTTGTGGTGAAATCTCTAAGTAAGAAAAGAAGGTAAGATTTTCTGGGAGTCTGATCCTTTTTACAGTTGATTTGGACTTCAGAAAAGAAAGGAATTGAAGAATTTTAAATGGTAAATTTAAAGGCTGTGAAGATTATGTTCAGATAAAGGACTTGGACAAGATTCTAGTGTATTTGCTGAAATAGGGTTGTCGAATGAGAGTAGAAGAGGAAGAAGAAGAGGAACAGAAATGAAATGGGCGACAGTAATCTTTCGGCCAGCCCTAATCTATTATATATAAAGGTATTACATAATGTTACATGAATGGACAAGGCTGCCCCTGATTAAGTAAGATTAGGCCCACTAACTAATGACTTAAGACCCAACAAAAAGTAAACATACAAACTAAGACAACTGAACCAACACTCCCCCTCAAGCTAAGCATGGATGTCAATCATGTTTAGCTTGCCAAGTCAGTCCACGAATTTCACTGTAGCTAGCCCTTTAGTCAGAACATCTGCAATCTGCATCTCGGAGGGAGTATAAGGAATGCAGAGTTCTTCTGAGACAATTCTTTCTCTAACAAAGTGACGGTCTATCTCAATATGTTTTGTTCTATCATGTTGCACTGGGTTATTTGCAATGTTGATGGCTGCCTTGTTGTCACAGTACAATCTGAGAGGGCACTCAATCTTTATTCCAAATTCACCAAGCAAGATCTTCAACCATAAGAGTTCAGCAACACCATGAGCCATAGCTCGGTACTCAGCCTCTGCACTAGATCTTGCAACCACATTCTGTTTTTTACTCCTCCATGTAACTAAATTTCCTCCAACAAAAGTACAGTACCCAGAGGTAGACTTCCTGTCCCCAACAGAGTCAGCCCAATCTGCATCAGTATATCCTTCAACTTCAATTTTACTGTTTTTTCTGAACATAATCCCTTTCCCCGAGCAAGACTTCAAATATCTGAGGATCCATTCCACAGCTTTCATGTGAGGGATCTTAGGAGTGTGCATGAACTGACTGACAACATGTACAGCATAAGCAATGTCAGGGCGAGTAAGGGACAGGTAAATCAACTTCCCCACCAGCTTTTGGTATCTTTCCTTATCAGGGTAGTACTCTCCTACTGACACCTGTAGACCATGATTCTGTTCTATTGGAGTATCGGCTCGCCTACACCCCATCAAGCCAGTCTCTTGAAGAAGATCAAGGATGTATTTCCGCTGACATATATAGATGCCCTCTTTGGATCTTGCAACTTCAATCCCAAGAAAGTATCTCAGTTGGCCCAAATCTTTGATCCCAAATTCAACAACCAAAAACTCCTTTAGTCTTTTAATCTCTTCCTGATCATTCCCTGTAATTACCATATCATCCACACAGACAATAAGTGCGTAAGTTTGCCATTTCTCTTCCTTATGAATAGGGTATGATCTGCTCCACTTTGAGTGTAACCCCCTTTCTTCATGACTCCACATAGCTTCTCAAACCAAGCTCGAGGGGACTGCTTATGGCCGTAAAGGGCCTTTCTCAGTCTACATACCTTCTTGCCAAAGACATAACCTGGTGGAGGATCCATTAACACCTCTTCATGCAGGTCGCCATTCAAAAAAGCCTTCTTCACGTCCAACTGATGTAGCTCCCATGAGAAATTTGCAGCTAATGATAATAGAACTCGGATTGTGTTGAGTTTTGCCACCGGAGCAAAGGTTTCTTTGTAGTCAATCCCTTCTTTTTGAGTAAACCCGTTTGCTACCAATCTAGCCTTGTACCTCTCAATGGACCCGTCCTCCCTATGCTTCATAGTGAACACCCACTTGCATCCAACAGTGCATTTCCCTTCTGGTAGATCCACTAATTCCCAAGTCCTTGCTTTCATTAAGGCCTTCATTTCTTCGTCCATAGCCTCTTTCCATTTTGGGTGAGATACTGCCTCAGAATACCTGGTAGGAACATGCACAGAAGAGAGAGCAGACACAAAAGAACAATAACGAGGAGACAAATGTGAGTAAGACACAAAATCAGCAATGGGGTGTCTGATAGTACACGAACAAGTAGACTTACGAAGGATAATAGGAAGATCCAAGTCAGAGGAACTGATAGGATTACCTTGAGTTTCTGAGACAGATTGATCCGAGTCCAATTGGTTGCTATCATGTGTTAGAGGACCATTCTTCCTTCTGTTGTAGGTGATTCTGATATCTCTTTGCAGCCTGCTGGAGTCTTCAGTAATATTTGCAACATCACTAGTAGTAGCTGGTACAATGGGAGCCTCACTAGATTCACCCGGGATACCACAACTAGGTGGATCAGGAGGAGAAGATGGAAGGCCTGAGGTAGAGGTACAAAGAATGGGGGAACAGAAGAATCATCTTCCATCCCACTAGTCTCCCCCTGAAGAGGATTCTGGGAAGAATGAAAATAGGATTGAGACTCAAAGAATACCACATCCTTTGTGACATATTTTTTCTTGTATCCCTTCTGAGTAGAGGAGTACCCCAAAAAGATTCCATTTGTAGCCCTAGGATCCATTTTGGTCTTCTTCGGATCCTTGACATGTATAAAGCATACACAACCAAAGACTCTCGGTGGAAGAGAAAAGTCAGGAAGATGAGGGCAAAGAACAGAGAAAGGAGTTTTCATCCCCAATACCTTGGATGGCATTCGATTTATCAGATATGATGTAGTAAAAATTGCTTGAGACCAATAGCTTTTAGGAACTTTGTGCTGAAATAGTAAAGCTCAAGCAGTCTCCAATAGGTGCTTGTTCTTGCGCTCAGCAACCCCATTCTGTTGGGGGGTACTAGCACAAGATGACTGATGAATCATTCCAGCATCCTCCATAAACAGATTCAAGGACCTTTCAAAATATTCTGCAGCATTATCTGACCTGAATTGTTTGACCTTCATACCAAATTGTGTTTCAATCATTTTGCAAAATGTCATGGTTACCCGCGGCACTTCCTCTCGTGCCTTTAATAAGTATATCCATGTGCATCGAGAATAGTGATCAATAAAGCTGATAAAATATCGAAAGCCATCAACAGAAATAATGGGAGAAGGACCCCAAACATCAGAGTAGACTAAGTCAAAAGAAGCTCGAATTCCATTACTTGAAGTTGAATAAACAGTTCTACATTGCTTTGATAGTTGACAGACTTCACAAACTAACTCTTGACTTAAAACACTTTTGAATAATTCTGGAAACAACACTTCCAATGATGAAAAAGGTAAATGACCTAGCCTAGCATGCCATAGATGTAACCTAGCTATTGACTCCACATTGAACTGACTACACATAGCAGATGTTTGCAAGGCCGAACTGATGTTTGCATTAAGGTAGTAGAGACCTCCACACTCATGACCGCTCCCAATCGTTCTCTTCGTCAAACTGTCCTGACAGACACAGTGAGTAGGAAAAAAGGTTATGCTACAATTCAAATTTTTGGCAAGCTTGGAAACAGATAAGAGATTTGAAGAAAGATTGGGAACATGCAAGACAGATTTTAGTGAGATGTCCTAGCTTAGGTCAACCACTCCCTTCCCAGAGATGGTAGAGAGAGAACCATCAGCAGCCCTCATTTTATCTTGGCCAGACATTAAATGATAGGAAGAAAATAGAAAAAACATGTGTCATGTGGTCAGTTGCACCAGAATCAATAATCCAAGAGGCAGGATCAATAGAACTAGTAGCACTAAAGGCTGAGACAACACCTAATCTAGCAAGGGAGGAGGATGGAAGAGAATTGGTCCTTAGACGAGCTAGGGCCCGGCTAAGTACCTCTACCTCATCGGTAGTAAAACCCAAAGACTCTGTTCGAGAGGAATTAGAAGTCTATCCCATGGAAGATGAAGTAATTGTAGATGTGCGTTTTGAACCATCATCACTTTGTCCCATAGCCAAATTCACACTTGCAGATTGACCCTTCTAATGCTTCTTATCTTTCCTCAATGCAGCTGGCTTCAGATGCAGATGGAGAACCCAACAGGTCTCTTTCACATGCCTTTCCCCTCCACAGTGGGTGCACTTCAGATGTCTCTTGTCAGAGTACCTGTTTCCCCTTTGATTTGTAGATATTAGGGCCGAATGCTCCACAGGCTGTTCAGCTAGTTTTGTTTGAGTATCAACCTGCATCTCATTTCTTCTCACCTCTTCATTCCTCACAAGGTAGTAGACATGATGTAAGTCTGGCATTTCATCCCTTCCCAGAATTTGGGATCTTATGCTCTCATATATAGGATCTAGGCCAACAAGAAACTTAAATGCTCTACCCTCTTCAATTTGTTTGTCATGCTTCTCTTTGTCTCCAGCACTCTCCCAGTCAATGATAAGGTGGTGATCTAACTCTTCCCATAGTCCTTCTAGTGTAGCAAAATATGTTGCAACACTCATATCTCCTTGCCTCAAGGCAGCAATATCTTGATTCAATCTGTAAACTCTGGCATTTTTCTTTTTCTGCCCATAGGTTTTAGAAACCTTTTTCCAAATCTTGGCAGCCGTGGAAAAATGTTGAACAGTCCTGGCTACTCTTGGAGTCATTGAGGCAAGTAGCCAGGACATAACAGTAGCATTCTCTTTGCGCCAAGTTCTGTATTCAGCACTTCCCACTTCTGGTTCCTTCTTCTGCCCGTTTAAGTAACCAGTGAGTTCACGGGATGTGATGAAAAGCATGGCTGAGACAGACCATTCCCTAAAGTTGTACTCATCCAACAACACACTTGTGATCTGTAGGCTATGCAGATTTGGATTCTCCAGATTAGGAGACCTCCCATAAGCCCTAACATCTCTAGAAGACACTTCACCGGATATCGAAGACATCTTCACTTACTTGTAAGTGTCAAGACTGTAACTCCAATGTATAGAGAATTGTTTTACACTTACGAAACTTGCTGCACTGTAAACTCAGTCCTGAGAACCAGACAAAGAGCTGAAACACTGCACATTGTGCCCAAATTACTGTTGTCACCGAGTACAACACTGCAACCTGCTGTGTTGGCTTCTACTGTGTGCTAAACACTGCTGCCGCAGGTTATAACTTCACCCACGAATAGTTATAGGACTGCTGAAATCAGTCCTTCCGCCTAGATCTGTTCTACACAGATCTATCTTAGCCGAATGGCTATAGTCTGTTGTACTGTGTCTAACTCCCCTTGGGCCCTACAACCAAGGGAAACCCTAGATGTAGGTCTAGCTGTGTTCTACGACCAACCCTAGGGTTTCTTTGCAGCAACCAACAAGAATGGGAGAGTTACCTGCGAGTAGAAGAAGATGCGGCTACTATAACCAGTCGTAAGATCAGTGCTCTGATACCATGTTTGCTGAAATAGGACTGTCGAATGAGAGTAGAAGAGGAAGAAGAAGAGGAACAGAAATGAATAGGGCGGCAGTAATCTTTCGGCCAGCCCTAATCTATATATAAAGGTATTACATAATGTTACATGAATGGACAAGGCTGCCCCTGATTAGTGATGGGACACCTAGTCGAAATAAACATTAAGATTAGGCCCAGTTACAAGGCCCACTAACTAATGACTTAAGACCCAACAAAAAGTAAACATACAAACTAAGACAGCCGAACCAACATAGTGCATCAAGAGCATTTAAGTCTCTGAAGAGCTTCTAGATCATACTTTCAGTCTACTCATTCGATATCGGCAGAATCTTAAATGTTAGATTATATCTGTGTTTTATTGCTTTACCTTTTGGCAGAATCCTGTTTCATGATTTGATTTTGCCATGTCTTCTCTTTTAGAATGCTTTTCCCTATTCTTTTTTATCAATGTTTCCTCATATTCCGTAACACTCCCCTCTACCTCCACACTAGACCTGGCAATTGGGTTGGGTCGGTCGGGTTCGGGTTGGGTCAAGGTACTTCGGGTTGGGTTGTCAAATGCTAGACCCTAACCCTAAATGTTCGGGTTAGGATTGACCCATGGGTCAATTTAGGTCATCCAAAAAAATAATCGAAATTTAAAAAATAAAGAAAATTACATGAAAAATGCCAAAATTAAAAGAATTAACCTTAAAATTCCAAATATAAAATAAAAAACCTGAACATTTAACAATTTATAGAGTAAACAATAAAAAGTAAAGACTAAATAGAAAAAATTAAAGAGTGGAAACTTCTAACAATGATAAATAATCCCAATTAGACTTGACAATCGGGTTGGGTCATTTTTTACATTCGGGTAGCTAAATATGAGACCCTAACCCTGTTTTTTCAGGTTGGGTTGGGTCTGGTTTGGAGGTTCGGTCACCTTTTTGCCAGGTCTACTCCACACATTTAGTTAAGACCCTACGGAATAAATAGATTAACGGCACTGCTATGATGAGAAGAAATTGGAAGGAAGTGGCTAGTTCAGCCCCTGCCAAAACCAAGATTAGTCCCATTTGGTCTGCTCCTTGAGCTGAGATCTTGGCAAGATCTCTGGCATTGGAGGAACTTTCAGACAAGAGGGGGGAAAGTCATTGCTCTATTTTCGGGTACTACTGGTTTAGGTGATTCACCTCGAGCTGAGATCTTGGCAGTGATTGAAGGAATGAAGAAAGCTAAGGAGCTGAACTGTCACAAGCTTATTGTTGAAGGGGACACAAAACTGGTTATGGGATGGCTGCAAAAAGAAGAGAACGATCTATCGAAGCTTGCTAGTAAGAAAAGAATGTTTAACCAGCTAGCACAAGGTTTAGAAATTGAGCTACAGTGGATAAAAAGAAGCACTAATTCCATTGCGGATACTCTTGCTAAACATGGGATGGGAAGAGAATAATTGTTTTCAGCTATTTTGTAATTTGAGTTATTTTTCTTTTCTAAGGGAGGGGTTAAGAGAGTCTACCCCTCCTCTAGTCTCCTTAGTACTTTATTTATTAATGAATTTTCCTGTTATTGATAAAACAAGGCACTCACCTTCATAACAATCAATATTCCAATGATCACGAGCCATGAAGCGCCATAGACCTGTAAAATTAGAAAGTAAATGAAATTATAACTATATCCCTTCAAAAATAAGAGAACAACTTTTCATTAATTCATATAATGTAACTGTTAAGGTAGCAGAAATCTGACAGAAAAAAACTTACTAATACACTTTTTGTCCTTTTTGTAATATTTAAGTGATATACAAGACCATATTGATAGATGAAAAACCGCAGTGCTAACACAATCTCAGCAATGATGCCACGCTTCCCAGAATGTCGAAGATGCTCTTGCTCCTTCTCCCACCATGATTCCCAACTTTTTTCTGGAGGTACACCAATTCCTCCTCGGTTGCTTATCCATTTGTTCCAATCAGTCCAGTCATCAACAATCTTTTGCCACTCAAATCCAGATGGATTGAAGAGAAATGGAGCAAAAAGCCATGTTCCCACCATGAACCACATAGAGATAGTGATCAAGACATATGCAACAGCACGTCTATACGTATGCCCAAAGATTTGGTAAACAACAAGTAGAATTAGCAGTTCAATTCCCTTCACAAAATGGCTTCGGGAGTACAACCTATAATTGTCTGCGAATTTTGCATGAAACACCACAAACCCACGACCTGTGCCTCTATATTCTGCACCACCGTGAAGCAATGTTCTTCCATAGTAGTGGGTTTTTGTTCCAAGTGAAAATGTGAAAAATACAGGGGCCAACTGTAACTGCATTAACACAAAATCACTCAATGCTGTTCTGAATCCTCTTTCTAGTCCAATTTCCATCATCATTGGCAATGCCATCAAAAACCCAAGTTGCACAAAAGACTGAGATGCAAGAGCCACTTGAAGAGGCTTATTATCCCGAATAGCAGGTTGTGTGCTAAGTCCTTCCTCGAGTCCACTAAGAACAAGATAGAGGCGGCCATACAGAAACACGTAAACTGTGAGCACTGTTATCTGTAAGAAGAAAGTCATGAACCAGTCAGAAGGTCACATGACACCATTCTGTCAGGAAGGGAAAAGGTGGTATGTGTACATACCAGGGTGCTGAAATAGAAACCAACAGTGGTGAAATAGCATGACAACATCCGGAAAAAATCAAAGCGGTGTCCAAGCCTATATATGTCACGACTTAGTGTCTGCTCACCATTACCATTAGCAATCTTTGCCTCAAATAGTGAGATCTGGTTAAGACCCACATCTCTCCCCTTGCCAACTTGAATGTACTCATGATGAGTAACATTACCCTCACGAAGGGTAGAATTGAAACCTGCATCTCATAGCCACATGGAATTGTAAATCAATTATAAGCCCCTCTAAAGCCCTGAAAACATTCAAAATTCAAACTGGGGAGGCCAGGTATTGGGCATGCCTGCAAATATGTCTTCACTTAAATTGATGATCTTTGATGCCTTACTTACACCCCCCCGTGTAAGGTGAAACAATCTATCAAAAACATCTGGGTGCCCATAGTGGAACCGAACCCTTGCTCAACGAAAAGATAAAAAAAAAATGAAATTCAGTAAAGTGGATATCAAATAATCACTGGCATCAAAAACAACACAATACAGAGCTTGCTAATTGACATTTTGTCCTCGAAGAAAAATGCACAATTATTACGAGATTTATGTTAACAAAGAGGTAACCACCAAGCACCCCCTCTGTTTGATGACTTGCAGTTGAGGAAGCAAGGCTACATCCATCATAATCCCATCTTGGGTATTCTTTTTATTTTAACTTGGAACTGGAACATATTCAAAAAAACAAAGAGAACTTTTGGCAATGTGGACTGATAAAGATGAAATTCATCCTGCTGATGGACCGTCAGAATTAGCTATCTGTGGCATCGGTGCTGTTACCTAAGCAGCTTAAGGACCTCAATCTGATAATCTTGTCATGAGAACATTCACACCACAGCACAAGGAATAACACACATAGAAGGGAAAACATGACTGGTAGACTTGGATGTATTGTCATTTACACAGTTGCACTAATAAATAAATTATCCAACCTATAGCTTTATCTTCTGAAGCACTTGAAGTGTAAAAGATGTCAATAACTGTTTTGTGGCTAGAACGGGTATTTGCAATGTTTCAGGTATGGCCATCCTATAGGTCTTTGCCATGTTTTGACTCCTATCTGCTGGACATCTGTGATTGATCCAAGCAGAGAGAAGGCGAGTTTTGGTGATTCACGTCAATTGTAGGTTATCTTACTGTTGTAGAGAATCCCAACCTCTTAGAAGAGATGGTCGCTTAACTTGTATAAAGACTGGCACCCACTAGTTTCCTAACACACTACAAAGATATGGTTGGTGGAAGGCTTCTTATGTGAAAGCCTCCACATCAATTTTCACAATTTTGACATGATATGTGCCATATCAGGTGTATCATACTGTCGATATGCCTTTTAAGGGTTTTATCAAATCTATCAGTTTTAAATGTTAAACATCATTTAAACTGACCCTTAACCAAAATATGGAAGAAAATAAAAAGAAAAAATGGTCTTTTATGGTACCAAAACACCCAATATGCATGTCCATGTGTATTGGGTGTATTGATACTTAGAACCATGCTACGTCATGAAGCTTTCCTTGAAACAAAGGGGCAGACTGGTCTATAAGCTTTGTCAGACAGTGAGCTTGGTAACAAAACACCCAATAACTGATGTTTTCACCATTCACCCTTTCAGTAATAGCACTCCACTTTATTTTTGAAATTCTTCCTAATTAGCAGTAAAGAAAAATGTAACCCTTTATGGAACAAGGCAACTCTAGAAAGAGAAATGCCACAAGAAAATGATGTGGAGAAATGGAGATCAACGATGGCCAGATTAGCTCCAATGCCTGACCTTCATGTCCTGAATAGCTCCATGTACATGATAAACAACTGGCCCGAGATCAGACCAGCCATAATGGCAAGGCCAATCGTCTTCAGTTCAGCCATTCCGGTCAACACCCAACTAATCAAAAGATGCCTCAGAGGGAAAATATCAAACAAATGAGGTGATGACAAGGAATACAGAATGTGCTAGACAATCAGCTCTGTTTTAATGTATCAAATGCTTTTTGAATTCCTGACACATAAGGATGGTTGGGTGCAAAGAAGAAACAACATTAACCTCCATCATGACAAAGACTAGATCAGGACAGTCTACACCAAAAGGGTTTCAACTAACACAAGATGAAACATTTCAATTTGAAAAATAGCAATTAAAATTATGATGACAGAAAGATCAATTATATGGTTCAAAGCACTTGTAAAGCGATCAAACCAAAAAGCAGAGTGATCCAACCAGGCAATTATTATCTGTAAACCCAGACTACCCGGTGTTTTGAAAGCACAAGGTGCAAGAAAAACACAAGGGATTTTTTTTCTGCCCAAAGAGCAAGGTGCAAAAGAACTGCGAGTCCTTTAGAAGAAAGACATAAATTTGAATAAAAAATAAACGTAAAAAAACCGTATGGATTAAAAAAATGCAAACTTATATTATATAAGAAATAAAATGTTCTAAAAATCCTATTGGTCAAATTAAGAATTCAAACAGAGAAGGATCATATCTAAAAACTTAAGAATTCAAGACTGAAACTTTCAATATCTCTGTTTTATTGCATTTGCATGACTACTAGTGGTTAATGTGACATTAAACATTTTCCATTCTTAATTCTTTAAGCTGTCTCTATACCAAGCTCCTTGAGGCAATCCCAAACAAAGTCCACAAACCACCTCTAATACCAAGATCCTTGAGGCCAGCCGAAACAAGCTCCTTGTGTTGTGCCAAATTCAGAAGGCTGATCCTAGGAGTTTTGATCTCCATAGTGGCAACGTATTGGAGAAACACCACACAGGTGAGCAAGGAGGAAAGATCAAGGAACGAAGGGTTTTGAGGAGAGGAGAAGAAAGAAGTAATATAAGGGACGGAGTTTTGATCTCCACCCTTATTCTTATTTCTATATAGCTTTCCATCTTGACTTATGAAATTTAATGTTATTAATATATTTATAAGAAATCAATATATTTATAAGATGTGTATTATTTTTGAAAATACTTATTATTGTGTATTATTTTTTAAAATACTTATTATTGTGTATTATTTTTTAAAATAAAGAAATCAATATATTTATAAGATTTTTGTGCTTTAGATTGATGATTTGCCACATTTTGAGAGGAAATTTAATGTTATTAATAAAAAGGAATACAATTTTTCAATTAAAATGCATGCTAAATGGTATATAAAACTAGGGAACTAGCAAAAAGTTATTCTTTACTTTATAAAATACTTGCCACCAAAAAGTCACCTAGGCGCCCCAAGTGTCACCCAGAATCACTTAGGCACCTTGACAACTATGCTCTAATCATTTACCCTATTGTTTTGTTGTCAATACAACAGGAACAACACAAACACTTTCCAGTAGGCAAAACTCCTATCTCACTTTCTGTGAAATGTGAATAAAAGATGCCAGTTGCTCTTTACATTAACATAAAAACACATATTCAACTATACTTCAGTCATGTAAACACAAAATCCATATCATCCATAATTATGTAAAGTAACTATACACATTATGTATATAGTTTGCAGAGAAAATGAATAAGAAAAAGTGAAGAACTATAACAAAGGGAGAAGAAGAGCAACATGAGAGAGGAGAGAAAGAACCTGCCGATTGAGAGAAAATCATAATCCTCACAATCGGCCAGGTCATTATATATAGCTTATCTCATAACTGAAAGCAAAGTTAGAACCATGACCCTGTTTATGAAATTATTGAATTGCCTAAACTAACCCATTTAAGTAATAAAAAGAAACAACATATGTGTCATAATCTAAACAAGAATAATTAAAAAACAACTGAATAATATTCTTTCAAAAGTAACCAATCAATGAAATAAAAATAGCATTATGGCATAGGATAAAGTTTTTAATGGTGTATTAAATCGTACACATATCAACAATGACAAGAATGCTATTTCCAATCTCTGAAAACAAGAAACCTTACTTCAAAGGGTTTGCTAATAATCTTTGTCCAATTGTGACAAAACTCGTCTCTTGATTTGACATAAACCATGCTAGAGAAGAAACACTGCATTGAAAAGCAATAAAGAACAATGACACACTATTTAATAACTTAAACAAACAAAAGAATCCTTAAAAAATAAGTACTGCAGCCTAGTTTTTTTATACATCTATTTTAGTGTAAATCCTATACCAGGTATATAACATTTATGGATGACTTTACCTGCCAGTAAATATATGCTCCCGGAGTCCAAGAATAGTTGGACATCTCACACCGTCGTGTTTCTTAAGAAATTCTTGTAGCAGATTGCGCATTTTCAAGGCTTCTTCCATGTAGTTATCCTATATAAATAAACACTGTAAGAAGATAGCGGCAAAAAGGCATAATTCTCATGAAGATGAAGAAAATTTTAGTTATGTACCTGGTTCATATCAATGGTTTGCAAACCTTCCCCACGGGTAAAAATAATGGCATGGTTTTGATTTTCAGGCTTTCCTTCCCCCAATATAGCAGGTCCAGGAAGCTTTATCCGGTAAATAACCTATGAACAAAAATTGAAGCAATTATATATAAATCAGCAAATCCTTTGTACCAAGATAAAGTGAAGCTCTAAAATTCTAGAATCACCAAGCAATACAGAAGCAAAGTCATAAACATATGAAGAGTCAAAACAGATCTCCTAATTGCTATCATAGTTGTCGAGGCAACACTTAGGCAGGTGCCTAGCCGACCTGTGTCTAGGCGCTTTTTGGGGCTCACCTCACCCAAATGCCCAAATGCAATGACATTTTGATAAGGTATTATTAATAAAAAGAAATAAAAAGTATAAAAGTGAATCATTCTTTTCACTTATTTGATTTTTTCATAAAATAATACTTTTTTTTAGTTTCTTATTTCCTTAGGGTTCTCTGGTAGCTATTCAATGTTCAAAGACTGAAGAAACGGGGCTCCTCCCCCATCTTCTTTTTATTATTATTTTTCGAACAAAAACAAGGGCTTTTCCCTTCATTTTCCCTTTTAAAAAAAAAAAAAAAACAGGGGCTCCGCACCGCCTTCTTTTCCCCTTGAGCAAAAACAGAGGCCTGGTTCCACACCTACCCCTTCCTTTTCTTCTTCTTCTTCTTCTAGAACAAAAACAGGGCTAAGCTCCTTCTTTTACTAATATTTCGACAACAAAAACAGGGGTTCAGCCCCTTATTTTTCTCTACATTTTTGAACATTAAGCAACGCCTAGGTGACTAGACGACTAAGCACTCTCTGGTAGCCTAGGTTCGCCTTGGCACCTTAAAAACTATGATTGCCATCATATTCATTGTAACTTCTTGGTTACCTGTTTGAGTAAAACCACCACGATCTCATTAAAAAATGACTACAGCAAATAGCATCAGTAATCCAACCAACTTCCTAAAATATAACAAACAGATACCTGGTCCAAATTTTGAACTGGCTCTGTCGAGTTGATAGACTTTGGTAAGGCAGCCTTCACAAGAGCAGAGTAATAGACCTTCTGACCTGGCTTTTTGGATTTGCTAGTTTCTTCAACCTCATCAATGTAAGCTACACGAAGGGACGGGCATCTATAACAAAATGAAAGCACTGCCTATCACTTACTAGTCGAAACAAGAGATAATATGAACAACAAATCAATTCGCAGATATACGTTGTCATAAGCCGTAGAATATCCTGTGCACGAGCATCTCCAGACCGCTTGTGAATGCCATATTGCTGGCAGGACACCACATATGTAAATTTCATATCAGCTACTGCTTGGCATTGTGCAAACAAAGACCTTTCATCCTTTGAGTGCTCATCAGTATTTAATTCAGCAGCCTTATAGCCCTGCAATAGATCTGAACAAAATATACAACAATGATTGCATGCAGAAAATAAATATACTTTTATAGGTGGAATGCCAGTTCTAAACTAAAGTCAAGTGCTTTGAGATTTGAAAGAGAAACTACCATCATCTTTGGCCATATCAAGGAATGCCTGAAGTTCCAAAGCTTTACGGTAGTACATCATTCCCCTCACTGGCATTTGAAAAAATGTCGGTCAATTGCAAACAGACAATATGGAAGGCCTGAAGTATGTTAATTTTCTATGACAAAAGGACTGAAAGTTCAAATCAAACAGGAATTTCATTATTTAATCTATTGGAAGAAGAAGCACCAGATTTTTACCAGTTCTAGTTAAAGTTTGGCCTCTATATGATGCCCAAAGACGAAGTTCCTCCTCCAGCTCATCATTTCTTCTAAGTTCTTCTTCACTTTCACAACCCACCCGCTCAAGAAAGTTTGTCCATTCATCTGCATGTTATTTATCATTTAATACAAGAAAAGGAAGATAAGTTTTCAAAATACACATTACTGGCGTGTTTTTATAACTGTAAGAGACCAATAACAGACCTGGAAAGATTTTCTGCAAGTAAAAAAGAATGGATACACCATCTTCGTTCTGCTTTTCCAGGCCATTTATTGAAAAGAGGACATCCTCAGAATAATATGGGGTTAACACACTACAAGGAAAAACAAAAAGTAATAGTTACCCCATACAACACTATATAAACTAAAACCAAGAAAAGGCATGTCAAATTGCAATATAGCATAAAGCCAATTATGATAAAGCCATGATTACACAATGTTGATCCCATCTATCGGGACATGTACATTCCTAAATCATATGTGTGAGCATGCACAATATAAGAATCTGAAGTAGAAAGATCTAAGCATTTAAAGAAAGATTGCCCATCATAACAATTTCACAACTCAACCACTTCAATTACTTCATCATCCAAGCAAAGAGAAAACAAGAATAATAACCTGAAGTAGAGAGATCTAAGCTTTGACAGAAGAATAAGAACAAATTGGACCAAATAACCACTAAAATCCATTCAGTGCAACATCGAAGAAGTAAAAATGCAGAGACATGATTATGTGAACAATGACCAAGATGGACAGGAGATTGGGCCACAGTGAATTAAAAAGGCATGGCTAGAAAGACAGACAAGGCACAATTTAGAATATGCACCTCACCTAGGTCCCAGGTGCAGAACTTTCAAAAGGCACAGACCCGATGTATCCATGTGTACGCATAGTGCACCTTGCGCTTACGCCCAGCCCAAGCCCCTCAAAGCAAGCCCAAACAAGTCTATATCAATGTCTTAAATTCTTAATCCCTATAAAAAAGGTCTTATAACTTCAAGTGTCTTTTAAAAATATCTTTTATTAGGATAAATGAATAGCAACCTTAGCAAATATGGGGTTTTCGAAGCTTTGGTGAGAAAGCAAAGTGAGCAAACTTTTTTCTTACAATGATTAAGTATTTAGGACCCTGATATGGACTGGTTTGGACTTGCCTTGAGGGGCTTGCTACCAAGGCAGCTCTTAGAATCATGAATGCATAATGTTTAACATCACATAGGCTATTTGAAGTAATGCAATTGGAACAAAATAAAGAGATTAGGAACTTACATGCCAGAATATGTTTTATATGTTATGATTCGCTTTTTTTTAACTTTTCATTTTAACTTTGGTTTACATGTTTATGTACTTTAATTTGAGATAATAGGTTTTTAAAAGCATTTATTTTTTAATTTAAGTTTATATTTTAAATTAACATATTTTGATAAATTATATTTTAAATTAACATTTTCTTTTGACTTTTATGCTTTTTTTATTTTTTTGGTCTTTTTTTTACTTTTTTTTTTTGCATTTTGCACATTGCTTCAAAAAGGTGTGGGCCCCCATCTTGCGCTGTTAAAACACTGGACAAGATCATTCATATAAGGGGGCACAGGCATGGACAAAGTTGCACATCTATCTCCAAGAAGGCAACTTCTCTCCCTTTGATTATGCAAACACTATCTCCCACCCTCATATCTCCTTTGATCTTTAGCTTGCCAACATTATCACTAATATCTAGTTGTCGCTTAGTTGTTTATGTATTATTTTATATCCTAGAGTAATATGATAGCACTGGATGTGCCATGTTACTTGCTTCTTTATTTTGCAATTATATAACATCTACATGGCAGTACTGTAATTGTATATAACTATTGCTCTCTGAAATGTCACAATCACCATGACAATGTACGAGTTAGTTATTGGTGAGAATTATCTAGATTTTAAAGATGTTTAACCATAATGTGGGCAGTACTGGGTCTATTTCAACTTCCAAGCGGTCACAGGGCTAAGATTCACATCACCATGCCAAGGTTTTTATTGGCAACTTCCTAGAATATCACAATCCAAAAAAGTTTTTTCCTAGAAGATGTGAAAAACTAGGATACCTTGCATGCAAGGAACAGAAACCTAAAGCTGGAACGCTTTACATAGAAATAGGGCAACAGAACTCAATAGTAATATGATTGCTAATAATCCAGTGGTAAGATGATAGTTAACATGTTTGTTTAATACTATACGTGGAAGACTTGCTGATTGTTGCTAGGTGAAGGTCAAGGAACCTTGAAGTCCTTGCTAAGTAAAACAGGAATGTCAGGAAATCGTGGGTCTCATAGAGCAAAAATATATAGAAAGTGTTGGAGAGGTTCAACGAGGGTAATCAGTTGATACCCGAATTGTTGCACACTACAAATTGTCTTAAACAACAAAGTCATACTACAGAAGACAAAGAAAAGGAATATGTAATCATGATGTTGTATCCTAACACAATTGGCTACCTTATGTATGTAACAGCATATACTAGACCAAACATGCTCATGGAATATGTATGGGAAGTAAATATAAAGCAAATACAAGGAAAGAGAATTGGAACACACTTGCAGTTGTCAGGTACATAGATTCTGACTATGCAAGGGTTATGGATAACATAAGATGAACTACAAGATTTCTTAAACTTCTAGCAGGAGGGCTCCTATGCTATAGATAAATGTTATAGTAATAATCTATAGTGGCATTACATCTAACTGAGTTATATAAAAATTTAAGGAGGGACCAAAATAAGTAATTTCAAGAAATGGTTCACTCCAATAATAAAGATTTTCTTATGCTTCTATCTTGCCACAATCAAGTTTGGAGCCCTTCATAGAGGGATTTTTTTTTTATTTCCATCTCTTCTTCCCAACGGAATTTAAACTTATTCCATACAAAAAATTACTAATAAGATAAATAATTCAACTCAATAACATGTGAACAGAATCATAAGCTAATTACAGAACTTAATTATATTAAGAATTCAATGAAATTGAAGCACAAATAGAACTTACGAAAAAGAAAGCATATTGCGAACTTTCGGGGCAGGTGGCATGTCCATAAACAATGAATTTGAGAAAAAAGAAATTCGCCTTCTAGCTTCTAAGTTGGTGGGTACATCCATTGCAGACTCCTTCACAGTAAGCAACAGATGAAGCCTCTTGATCTGCAGACATAAATAACAAAATATGTAACCACAGAATGAACATTTTTCAATGATACACCAAATTATTTTGATCCTACTACCTTGTTTGTGTAATGTCGGGATTGATGCAGCATGCTTGTACTTTTATATAGTGTCACCATACATGGTGATACTTGAATATGCTTGTTAGTGCATAACCTTTACTATAATTTTTCACGTAACACATTCACCCAATTAAACTAATAACTAGCCTTTTTGATATTTGGGTAATTTAGGAAATCGACTAGATGTTCCTTTAATTACATCTCTGTTAGGGGGAGAGAAAACCTCTTGATTTTGGCTTAAAAGTACAAGTGAATAGACCAAACTAAGTAGAACTTTCCGGCAGAATTTTTCTTTGAAATTTGTGGTATATATTCCCTCTTTGTTTGAGAGAAAACCAACAAAAATAAATAAACAAATTTTTTTATGCATAACAAGCAAATAGGGATCATAAATAGCTAAATTTCATGAATTAGGCTGTAGATAACTTTTAAATAATGGTTTTGTGCATTATCATTGTGTAAGGAACCATAATCCCCTCACACAAAGTAATGATTTTTTAGGTAAATATGGTGTGAGGAACTTCTCACATAAATAACTGTAGGACTTAACAACGCTTTCAATAGTTGAACGAATATAACAACTTACCCCTTCACTCAAAAAAATGATGTACCAACTTTACTAATGGAACTCACCTTCTCCTTCCAGGCTTCTGTCTCTTCAACTGGAAACTTGATTGCTCCTTCTGATGCAAATAACTGATGTTTTAGTTCGGCTGACTCGTCACTTCTTCCATAAGATGCACCATGGCTCGAATCTGGCAAACTACTCAAGAAATATACTGACTTCATAAGAAGTTACCAAAGGCATTGACTCACCTAAAACAAGAATTGCACAACACCACCTTACCCAATCTGACCATCCGCAATGTCTCTGGTAGCAACCTCTAGCATGTCCTGGAAAAGAATTACAACCTTATCCCTGTCTTCTTGTTTGTTGTCCAACTGTCACAATTAAATTTATTCAGTCAAAGGAACTTTGTTAACAACCAGATAAGAAATGCAGAGGGAAAACTTTTGGACTGTTGAGCTGTAGGGCCAATAAATGGGTATGGAGCACCATAACTTGACACTTGACCTAGCACAGATCATTGGAATCCACCACTAAATGTGTTTCATTATGAAGATTATCTGGACAGAGAATCAGCTTTAAACTATGTAGGAACTAGTTATTTGCCGCTTTAAACTATTTGCAATTTATAAAAGTTTTCGTTCAGGCAGTATTTAAAGCAAACTTAATGAAACAAGTATCTTGATTCTCTTGAAATGCAAGAGGTCACTAGTTATGTGGGCCCCAGAAAGCAAATACAGCTCCTACATCCAGACCAAAGCCATCCCCAATAAACTATATATCAAAAGTTTAGTGTTTACCAAACATTTGATCAGCTCAACAAATTTATCATAAAGGCTAGGAAGAGCACTCATTTTAAATTCAGTGATAAGCGTCTCCTCACTTATATGCTTGTCAACTTCCTCAAATATACTATTTATAATCCTGGAAATAACAGACAGTAAATAAGCAGCACAAGGACATCATAAAGCACAGCAAAAAATAATACTTTCCAGATAAAGCACTACAAAAAAAGAGAAGTATCACTTACTCTTTCTCAGTGTTCCCCTGGACTAAATAACAAATAATATTTTTAAAAGAAGCATAGCACTCACGAACAGCACAAGACATATAATCATCTGATCTTATTCTCTTCTTCAGTTCACGATCTTTACCATTGGAATCTTTAGCCATATCCAGTGCTATTGGAATCTACTCAGCAAAACAAATGACTAAATTAGAATGTTGTTTTCTGTGGTGTCTGCGTCAGATAAAAGAAACCAACCTTGCTAGCAAGTAAGAATGGAGGCCACTGGATAAGCTGCAACTCACGATCAGCCCAATAAGGAACAAGCAACAAGTCCTTTTCCCTGATATTTAAACATATTGTTCCAATAAAAATATGTTAGAGAAAGGGGGAAACAGAAATTTTGAAAGCATTTAGCAAGATTACATGAATAAACAATTTAAACGCTGCAACAGCAAGACACTGAATAAACATTTTCCCATTACAAAAAAGCTAAATACCTGTTGCTTATTAGATCCTCCTCTCTGAAACTTTCTATTATTTGATTCCATAGCTGAGCAAATTTTGCTCTTTCCTTTTTTCTATCAGGAGGCAACTGAAAAATAAATAAATAAATAACATGTCAATGTAAATTTATGGTAAATACTCAATCCATAATGAGGGTAAAAACAAGGGTTCCGAAGCTACAAAACTTTTAAATAATCAAACAATCATAACCTTCTATTTGCCCCATAGAAAGAACATTGAAACCCACATTAAAAAGTGTCTCTAAGGTCAAATCATATTAATGGAACATCAAAATCATAGAGCTTGATAGAATTCTCTTGAATCACAGAAAAAAGCACAAGCAAATCTAAAAAATCATGCTAAGGCAATTGAAATCATCTTTTTTGCATATTGCTATATCTTAGGTAGGACTCATTTGGGGGTAGCCAGGAGTCTTTGACATGTAGGACATCATTGCCAAAAACATGCAAGAGGTCCTTTGCCACAGAAACTACTTTCATTAAGAAAATTTCCCACAAAGAGAAAAAGAAAAAAAATACAACAAAGAAACTATAACACAAATGGACAAACAAACGAAACTGAACCTGAGAGAACTTCCGAGACAAAGAGGCCTTCAGACCCCTCTTTTTTGTTTCCTCACTTTTCTCCACCGGAATCAAGCAATGATTAAAAGCACCGGGCAATGACTGAAATCTGGACCTTAGCATTCCTAGTGTCCGAATCTGGAAGAAGCAGGACAAGTGGATCAGAAAATCAAAAAGCAAAAGTAACACCGTCTCCCCTAATGATCTATTGTATCGCTAAGCACTGATACCATATATGGAATTACACAATGTAATGCAAAGGGTCAAATGCATATTTTCTTAAGAGCAATTTGGCCACTTTAAAGTGGCCAGGTGCAGGTGGGTAGCCCATCCCCCAACCCAGGTGCAGGTGGGATTCGATTCCAAGTCTCGGCTACAACCAGCAGGAGACTTTACCAACCAGCCGATTGGCACCTTGTTATCTTCTCCAATCCTTCTCCATCATTTCTCTTCTATCTTTCTTATTCAGTCATCCATCAACAACTTGAAGAATCTCACTAAGTGTTGTCATCAACATACATACAGTCAGAAGCACTGATACCATATATGGAATTACACAATGTAATGCAAAGGGTCAAATGCATATTTGCTTAAGAGCAATTTGGCCACTTTAAAGTGGCCAGGTGCAGGTGGGTAGCCCATCCCCCCAACCCAGGTGCAGGTGGGATTCGATTCCAAGTCTCGGCTACAACCAGCAGGAGACTTTACCAACCAGCCGATTGGCACCTTGTTATCTTCTCCAATCCTTCTCCATCATTTCTCTTCTATCTTTCTTATTCAGTCATCCATCAACAACTTGAAGAATCTCACTAAGTGTTGTCATCAACATACATACAGTCAGCACAGGATCCTCGGATTCAAAAAAACCCGGATTTCCACAGCTTTCATTTTAAATGCTTTCTGATTTCAACAGCCAACCAAAATTTCCGCATTTTTTCTGTAACTTACTATATTTTACTCTATTTTTAAAATAATATTAAATTATGATATCGAAGGTTGAGCATTTGACCTGGCCAATTGAATCACAGGACCGCCATACAGGCAGAAAAGCACTATAACGGTTTTACAAATACTGCTTGGGAGGGGTGGACTGGATGCAGACATAATATATCAGAACATAGGTTCACTAATCAGTACAAATATGTAGATCTACAGCTTAATTTAATAAGCAAAACAGGGCTAACAACATTGTTGACAGTTTGGAATACAAGCGTAGCCACCAGAGGAAAAATGAAAATTCCACTAACCTCCCCAAGACGTCGAAATGCCCCATAGATGCCACCAAATAATGTAGAGAAAATAGCATACCAGATCTGAGCATCCATGAAATATACCTGGACAGAATTGATATATTTATATTAAATGGCTGAGACTTCAATGTAAAGAAGATTAGCAATTCAAGCAATAAAGACAAGAATGGTACATACAAGAATAATAGGAGACCAGAGTGCAATGACAACACCAATATTGTTCTTGGCTGCAGGTAATATTGACACAGAATACATGAATCTGCAACTTCCTGAGGGATAAAAAGCTAGCACACAAAGTTTCATGTTACCTCGAGGGAAAAACTCATGCCATTGAAAAGTTGTTATCTGGACATTCATGATGGCTTTTGTTGGACCAACAAGAGGCTTTATCTGCAACCACACCAAGGGGTAAAGAAAGAAAGTTAGACCTCAATGACCAAAGACGAAGAAAGTTGGACAGAACTCACAAAAGGGGTAGCAAAGGCTACCCATAAGATGTACTTATCCTTTTCTTTTAATAAATGAAATTTCTGCTGTAGATCAATAAGGCAAACTCTATATTGGCTTTAAAACAATACATTTAGCACTACAACAAAAAATCTATCACCTCAAAACTGACAAATCACCCAAAAGAAAGACAACCGGAACAAAGTCATACAAATCTACACCATCGCCAAATCATGGAGACATATCATGTATTTAATGCAGTGAGAGAGTGGTTATCTAGCTGTATACTACAAGGAGAGAATTTTATGCACAGTTATTTATATCCCCTATTAGGTTGAAAACTGTAAATTAGGATGGAGAGTAAAATTATATTTTTCAGAACCTAGCAAAGGAAGCACTATTGCATTTTTCCAATTGACAATAAAATGAAATTTCGCTGGGTATATATCCAAGGACGAAACAAACATTGCTTAATTATGCTAAATATCATATTTTCATTTTTGCTTAATTTGCTTCGTAGATTCCAAACTTTTTGTTTAACATGAGTCTACAAATCCTTAAGTTCACGACACCTTGACCCAACTGGGCCCAAGACATTCATAAAATCTAGGGATGTCTGATTTATATACAAATAGCTTTTAATATAGATTACACAGGGTGTCTGTTCCTTGCTTCCCTCTACTTTAGACTAGAAGATGAAACTTGTATTCTTTGGGTTTCCTACATGCCATCTCTTGCTATTTTCACCCTTGGCTGGGTTGAATGTGGACGATAAATGCTACACCCTAATATATATGTCTAAACATAAGCATTTAGGAAGAAATCTAGAAATAATACCTCTATATAATAACTGAAAGCCAACTTCGTAATTATAAGGAGAACCCAGAACATAGTATACCTGAGTGGCAAAGGAATAACAAGATTGCATGTTAATATATATAGAAGTGATGAAGAGAGAGAGATAGTTAAGAAAGAACAGCCAATCTGGTCATTCACTAAACCCGAAAGACAATGTACTTACTTGAAAAGAGAGAACGAACTCTCATGCATTCCCCTTCCAACATAGAGCCGAGGCTGTGAGAAATAGTGGAGATTAAACAGAAAGATGAAGAAAAGCGAAGTAATTACATAACCAAATATAGAAGAACCATAATCACCACCAACAAAGTGGCAAGGACATGTATTTACAAACCTGTGACCACCACATCATAAGCATCACAATTGAATTGTTGGACCTTTCTAGAAACCGCCGAATAAAAGGGAAGAGAAAGAACAATGTGGCAAGCATATTTGGAGACAAATATATAACAACAGCCAAAATATACAAAGAGGGAGAATTTCCACCATTGCCAAACCAACTCTTGATAGTTTTTGCAAACCCAGGAGGATGCTCCCACGTATAAGCATATGTCACAGGTAAGACAATCACCCATGCAGCAGCTGAAACAACCTTTAGGATATATCTTAGCTTAACATGTAATGACATGCTCCGCCTTGCTTTCCAACTCATGATTACATCAAGGATTGCTGCAAAAATGAAGATGTACAATTAATTTATAATAACTTTCATGAACAATGAGATAAAGTCTTAAATACAAGTATATAACTTTCAGAACTTACAAAAGCATTTGAGATTAAATGTAACATCATGTTCATCCATTGCCATAGATTTTCAATGAGTTCTCAGGTCTTTCATTTCGATGGATTTATCATTATTCCTATTTCCAGCATTGAGCAATAAAGCTTTGACTTCTCTATTATTCTCTCTATAGTCATCCAGTTCATGGTAGTTTATTTATCTGCTCTGTAAATTCCTCTATTCTTCATTTATATCTTGTATATTGTTCTATAGCTTGCTTGTTAATTCCTCTTATTCTACTTGTTCAGTCTTTGGAAAAATCTTGTAGCATATATTCTCCCCACACACAAATAAAAATTGGATGAAGCAAATATTGAGGATATTTTACATCAAACTCCATCTTGCAAGGCAGTGATTGAAAATGTATTTTAAGTCTAGCGCAAGGCACAAAAAAGGTACAAGGGCCAATTTGCGCCTGAGGCGAGAGGCACAAGGCGAGGCGTGCACCTTTTTGAAGCAAGGTAAAAAATACAAAAAATGTCAGAAAAATCAAAAAATGCAAAAAAAATTAAAAAAAAATATTACACATAATATTAATAAGAAATATAAACTTAAACTTTAAAATCAATGGTTTTAAAAACCTATCATCTAAAATTAAAATACATAAACATAACATGTAAAGCATATTCAAATGAAAATTTAAAAATAAAATCAAACATATGAAGCATTTTCAAGCACGTAAAGCCCACACTCTCTTTTTTCCCCAATTGCATTACTTCAAGTAGCTAATGTGATGTAAAACATATTACACTCCTGGGCCAAGGTGCAAGGCACATCAGGCGTGCACCTTTTGAAAGTGCTGCACCTAGGACCTGGACGAGGCGCCTACCCTTTTAAATTACTGAACATGAATAGTAAACAAGCATACAAAACTGAAACTCAGGTATATATAAAATAACAATAATAAAGGAGTACCAAAACTGTGATCAGGCATTTCAACTTACCTTGACCAAGCTTCAAGATTGCAGCAGTTATGAAGATACTTAGCACTTTTTTGAAAACATCATCCTCGAATATGCCACTTGGTTGCCCCGATCCATTCCAAGCAACAATAATCATTGCCTAAAGAATTTACATAATGTCAAACATGAAATAATAATACCAGAGAGAACAACAATATGAAAAGAAAAGCAATTACCTGTAAACACAATATAAAAAAGCTCCACATTCTATCAAAACTTCTAAAAACATGCCAGAAAGAACGAATCTCAACAAAATTAATCTTCCCCACCCACCGATCACGGCTGACTACCCTGCTTTCCTATACAACAAAAAAGAAAATGACAACAAGAAAATCCATCAGAAATGACCAATTTTTTTCTCAATCACATTCTTAAGAAACTATCTTGCATATATCCTTCCAGACAGAGAACCTATATACACAAAAAAAAAACAGTACCACCAATAGCTAGAAAAGCATCTAGAGCACCTATTAGGAAAAGTAATCTGTATCAATGTCAACAAGAAGGTGCTAGAAGAGCGAGGGGAAAACCAAAAGGCAATTGGGTAGAAGTAATAAGAAATTATTTAACCACTCATAACTTTAACATCTTAATATGGCATTAAACACAACAGAATGGAGAAACAGGATTCATGTACTGATCCCATTTAGGTGGGACAAGGCTTAGATGATGTTGGATACTTGGATGCAAGATGTAATACTAGGATCAATGAGACATGGATAGACAGATAGTTGGCTTATCTATAGCAGTTAAATGTATCTCAAAAACAATATAGGAGCAAACAGAGGAGTGCTTTTATATCTATGTAAAGCATATTCAAATGAGAATTTAGAAATGAAATCAAACATATAAAACATTTTCAAGCATATAAAACCCACGATCTCTTTTTTTCTCAATTGCATCAAGTAGCTAATGTGACATATTACATTCCTAATTCTACGAGACGTCTTTGTGCCACGTTCCTCGAGGCAAGCCCAAACAAGTCCATGTTAGGGTCTTAAATTCTTAGTTTTCACATAAAAAATAATAATTTTATAGTTTTAATTGCTTTTAAGAAGATATTTTATTGGGATGAATGAATGGACAACATTACCAAATAGGGGATTCTCAAAGGAATTAAAACTGTAAAATTATTATTATTTGTGTCAGTGATTTAAAAGGCGCATGCTTGGTGCGCCTAGGCGTGTGCCTAGTGCGCCTTGCGCCTTAGCCCAGGCGTGCGCCTTTTGAAAATTTGCCGCTTTTTCCCTTTTTTTGAGTCTGGCCGCTGTCGGAGCTTCAAGAACCCCCTATTTGCTAATGTTGTCCATTCATTCATCTTAATAAAATATCTTCTTAAAAGCAATTTAAACTATAAAATCATTATTTTTTGTGTGAAATCTAAGAATTTAAGACCCTAACATGGACTTGTTTGGGCTTGCCTCAAGAGGCGTGGCACAAAGGCAACTCATAGAATTAGAAATGTAATATATCACATTAGCTACTTGATGCAATTGAGAAAAAAAAAAAAAGAGATTGTGGGTTTTATATGCTTGAAAATGGTTTATATGCTTGATTTCATTTTTAAATTCTCATTAGAATATGCTTTACATATTATATTTATGAATTTTAATTTTAGATAATAGGTTTTTTGAAACATTTATTTTAAAACTTAAGTTAATATTTTTATTAATATTATGTTTTATAAGTTTTTGCATTTTTTTCGAATTTTTTGCATTTTCTTTAAATTGTGCGCCTTGACTCAAAAAGGTGTTTGCCTCGCCTAACACTGATTTGTGTGCAAACTAAGAATTTAAGACCCTAACATGGACTTGTTTGGGCTGGCCTTGAGGGGCGTAGCACGGGGTCTGGGGCGGCGGAGCCCCCGGCCTAGCAGCCAGACTCAAAAAAAGGGAAAAAGCGACAATTTTTCAAAGGCACACGCCTGGGCTAAAGCACAAGAAGCACCAGGCGTGCGCCTTTTGAATGGGCTGTGCCTAGGACCTGGGCGAGGCACCTGCCCCAAAATGTGCCTTGCCTATGCGCCTAGGTGCGCCTTTTAAATCACTGGCCTAAACAAGAGTTGTATACTCTTTCTCTTTTCATGTACTCTTAACCTCTTATTACCTCAACAAAGTAATTGTTATCAATTAAAAAATAAATAATTAAATCTTTATTATTGTAAAAGGAACAGGATCAGGAAAGGTACAGCATAGTTGAGATGAAGCGTAGTTAAAATGGGTCAAAAAAGCACCTCAAGTATGACAAAAGAAATATCTACATATCCAACAATGAGTGTTAGTATTGAAACTAGAAGTGTGCAATTGATCCATAAAAAATAAGATTATAAAAAATGGGTTGTACAAGGCCACACACATAAAAGATGTGATCATCAACACTCCATGCATTTTTTTAAAGATAAATAAAGAAGAAAATTTATTCATAAAGAAAGAAAGATACAACATCAAGATGACAAGGAATCACCCAACAACATAACAACCTAATACACCAAAATTCAGCAGCAAAATTTTCTTAACTAAGGCCTTCAAATTCTGGAAGAAGTAAAAACCAGGAGACAATCCTTGAAATGAACACAGCCCCTAACTCTTCAATGCTTTTCATTTTAACTTCGGATTCTCTAATTTTTTCATTCCACACCTCCCAGCACACAGCTAAGGGAATACAACACCAGATAATTTTCCTTTCGCTTTCTGCACTTTTTACCAGCAACCAAATATCTCATCATAATAATAAGGGACCCACCCAGCCATGTTAAACGGCTTGAAATGTAGGCCCATATACTCCTTCCACTCATTGCCGATGTTCATGCAGCTGCATGAAATCCCTCCAATTCCTCCAACATCAGATCTTTCTTCCTAACCACATGAGGCCCATAAACATTTGGTACAAGACCTTTTGAAGAAGAAAAGACATGTTCCAGCACCACTGAGATGGAAAATTTTCCAATAAAGAGGCCAACTTTGTTCAGCACCCCTGAATCCCAAATAGAGATCAACACCACTGACATACTTTCAGAACCCAATGCCACGCAAACCCTATTCCTTGAGAGCCATATTTCACTTAAAATTCTGAAATCAGCCTCCAACCTTATTTCTTGTAATACTAACATGTCAATTTTATAATTGTAGAAAGATTTGAAAAGAAATTGGCCTCCTGGAAAGCAAAGTTTCTTATGGAGGCAAGTTTACCCTGGTGAAAAGTCTATTATCCTCTCTCCCGATGTATCTGTCATCTTTGTACCCAATTCCGGCAGGAATGGCTGCTATCATCGAAAAGAAGATGACGGACTTCCTCTGGAAAGGCTGGAAAGAGGAGAAGTACCACTTGGTAAACTGGAACAAGGTCTGTCAGCCCAAATCTTTAGAGGGCCCTTGGGGCTTCGAAGGGTGAAAAGCATCAATTCTGCAATGCTAGGGAAGTGATTTTGGAGATTTGGGGAGAGCCAAGCTGGGCTGTGGAAAAGGGTGGTGCAGGCCAAGTACGGTGATAGAAATTTTGGATGGGATCCAGAAGTTTCAAATCAACTGATGGGGGTTCAGCTTGGAAAGGTATTGAAAAGGCCTATCACCTGTTTGCAAAAGGTGTGATATTCATGGTAGGAAACGGACAGACAGTCAAATTTTGGTGTGGGGAAAGGCCTTTGTACAAAATGTTCCCTGCTTTGTTTAAAGTTGCAGTAAACAAAGAAGCCAAGGTTGCTGAAAGCTTGCAAATCCAAGATGGTAGCTTGGTACGGATCCCACAACTGAGGAGGAATCTAAATGATTGGGAAGTGGATGAGAGGATGGAACTACTGGAACTCCTTTATAGTACACAGGTGGAGTCAGTGAGGTCTGACAGTAGAACTGGAAGTGGGAGAAATCTGGAAATTCCACAGTCAAATCTTTTTACAAGGCCTTAGACAGTGCAGAAGGGCAATCAGTCCCAACCCACACCAAGAAGTGTAAAAATGTGCCTTCAAAAGTATCTTTTTTGTCTGGGCAGCCTACCACAACAGAATACTTACAAGGGACAACCTCTCTCGGAAAGGTGCTGTACTGGATTCAAATAGATGTGTTCTCTGTGAAGAACAACTGGAAACAGTCAATCACCTTTTACCGCATTGCAATTAGTCCTCAGAGATTTGGAACAGAATTTCACACTTGTTTGAAATTCTAAGTTGTTGCCCAGGATCAGTATAGAGGTTGGACTTAGTAAAGGGTTGGAGGGTGCATGGTCTCAGTAAAAGAGGAAAATTAATTTGGTATTTAACCCAAGCAGTGTATTTTAGTGTCTATGGCAACAAAGAAACGCTTGGGCCATCAAGAGCAATATAAGTTCTGCTGACTCCACTTTTCCAAAAAATGTGGGGAAGATGTTTTCTTGGTTGTCTGGTGACAATCTGTTTAGTGGTGTAGGTTTTGAATCCTTTTTTTGTACGTGATAAGCTTCTTGTAAAGAAGGATGGGGATCAAGGTTAGAGGAAACAGTTTTTTCTTGTTTCCTTAGTGCATCATCTTGTTGTACATTTTTTGTTCATATTTAATACAATGATGCTTTACCTTCCCTCAAAAAAAAAAATTATAATCCCTGACAGAATACAATTGCACCTCCCTTCTCTTTAAAGACTAGTTAATCCTCTTACATTCCAGGTACAAATTATTTGACACCTACTCAACCTCCATTACTGCCTCAATCCTTTACTTGGCCTTTGATCTCAGTTCCTCCTTTTCCTTTTTCAACCAATAGCATGTGATTTTGTAGAGATATTAAAACAAAGAGAAAAGAAACACATCCATTATAGGAAAAAATAGCATAAGAACTAATAGAAAAATGGTTTACCTCATGATTTGCACCACTTCTAACTCTATGAACTGAAGGATCACAAAAGAAATCTGCATCAGCACGCATGGGCCATCCCAGCCGGAAACAATCAACAGACCTATAGTTTGTGAAGGGAAAATTGTTGATAAAGAATTACAAGAGAATTCAAAAAATCAATCCAAATGTTAGGATAAAAATACCAAAAGTATTCATTTAAATCATCATAATTCCTCCACTGTGAATGCTTTGACCTCCCCTTTTTGCTTTGTTCGGCTTCCTAGTGCAGAACAGATCGATCAGATACATCAGAAAAACATTATTTTTGGAATTTATTACATCAGAAATGAATTAATACAAAGTTAAGACTCCTAAAGAGCAAAGCATAGGTTGCACCTTTGCAATCACTTCATAAATTGGAGTTACAACTTTTCTCAAGAAAGCCTCTTCTTCACCTCCATAGGCCGGCTTCACATTCTCACCAGTCATAGGACTCACATTCCCAGCTAGCATGCCATAAAGTTCAAAAGCCATCTAAAGACAAAACATAAGCCATAATGACAAAAGAAATCAGATGACGAAATACGACAGATACAAGCAATATCCAAAAAGAACGATTTCACAAAAAAAAATGCATACTAAAAAAGATAGAGAAGAACACAAAGCAAGCGCCAAAGCAACATCATTACGAATTTCAGGACAATAACACAGCACCTAAGGGCCCCAGGATCCATTTATTTAACACCACAAGAGCATGGGGATAGGTGCAGGGATCATTTAATCTTCATTTCATTATAGACTTGTATCGGGTGCCATAAATAGTCTGTTTGATCAGTGATTTAAAAGGCACCTAGGCAAACAAGGGAGGTGAATTTTAGGTTATGTGCCTCACCTAGGTCCCAGGGGCAGCACTTTCAAATGTGTGTGTGCCTGTTGCGCCTAGTGTGTGCCTGTTGTGCTCTATGCTTCAGCCCAAGCGCGTACCTTTTGAAAACCTATGCATTTTTTTTCTGTTTGTTTGTGTTTGGCAGCTGGACTCCCCACATATGCTAATGGTGTTCATTCGTTCATCCTAAATTAAAGATATTTTTAAAAGACCCTGATATGCACTTCTTTGGGCTTGCCTCAAGGGGCTTGGTACAAGATGGCTCATAGAATCAAGAATGCATAATTTTTAACATCCCACTAGCCATTTGAAGTAACGCAAATGAGGAAAAAATAAAGAGATTAAGAGATTACATGCTTGAATATGTTTGAAGTATTTGCTTGATATTATATTTAAATTTTTATTTTAAATATGTTTTACATGTTATGTTTATGTATCTTAATTTGATATAATAGGTTTTTTCAAAGCATTTATTTTAAAATTTAAGTCTATATTTTCAATTAATAATATGTTTAATGAGATTAACATTTTACATTTTTTTATTTTTTGGCATTTTTTAGATTTTTCTTTGCAATTTCGCGCATTGCTTCAAAAAGGTGTGTGCCTCGCCTAGCGCCTTGGGCGCAAAATGGCTCCTATGCTTTTAAAATAGTGTTCCATAACAGAAGATGTGGCTACATTGAATGACTTATTGCTTGGATTTTAAGTTGGGAGAGTTCTAAAGAGGGTTGTGTCGGCCCACGAGCAGCACATGGGCTGTCGAACACATGATAAAGTGGGCCATATCAAGCTGACATATACCAATACAGAGAAAGAACAACTCATACTGAAAACAAGTCCACATTACAAGGTTGGAGATCTAGCACACCCCATAAATTCTCTAACAAATCAGATCTGCTGACTTGGAAAATTGAAAACAAGGTTGTAGCTCCTGCCTTGCTTTCTGAAAACTAATGGATCCCAAACAATTGCTGCTCCTCCTGAGAGCCCTGCCGCTTTAAGCACCCACCCACTCTCCTCCACTTTCACCCCAAATTTCATTCTACATGCTTAAATCAACGCTCTCCAACCTTGTTTCTTGCAAGAGAACCTCCTCTGATTTGTGGCTTCTAATCAAATTACTTAGCAGATCCCTTCTTCTTCCCTCCCTCGGGCCCCTAACATTCCAACTGAGAACCTCCATCCCCAACACTCCACCGTCCTATACCCTCCCAACTTCAAACCCTCCTCACTCATTCTCTTCCAAACCCTCCTCTTCCCCCTTCTTCATCCCACCCTTTATTTTTTTCTAAACTCTCCTTTTTTTCTCTTCTCCCTTCCTTTGTTAAAACTTCTCAAAGATTATCTTTGCAAATCCTTCCCCTACCCGAAATAACAGACCGAGAGAATTTCCTATCCCAACTTCCCTCTCAAACAACTTATTAATTTCCACTTCCTTATTTTGAATTAAATCTATATCCCTATGACCTACCTTTCTTTTTTCTTCAAAATTCTTCTCGTCCTTTATCCTTTCCCCTGCTTCTTCCGTTTATTGCTCTCCCTTTCCCTTCCCCACTTAGAAATAATTTCTCATCCCCTCCCTCCCACTCAACCCAACCAATGGGACGGTCTCCAAAGAAATAAATGAACTTACCTCTTTGATTCCAAGAAAAGATTTTCAGGTGTTATTGTTCACGCATTCTTCTAAGCCATCTTTTTTTTCCTCAAGCTTAGTTGGCTCTACCTCGACTCATCTGAGACCTGAATGTCTTGAAATTGGTTCAATGCAAGATCTAACTATGGAACAACGAGAGCTAACCGTTGCACCCTCAATCAGATAGCCTTCCACCTCAAGCACTTTGCCATTGTCACCTAAGATAGCATCATCCTCCGATCATTTTGTCTTCACTGCACTATCAATCCCCACTTGATTTTCAACCTTTAGGGCTCTCAAAGGAGAAGCAGCAGAACCTTCAAGATGAACCTTGGATCTGTTTCAATCTCGAACCAAAGTCTCATTTTCCACCACCAGTTCAAAGATTGGCTCCTTTCCTTCCACAATAAATACTTATTGGAGCACCTTGTGCTTCCTTACTTCAAAAACACCAATCTTCCTTCTGCTCTAGTACTTGGTTATCACCCAAATCCAATCATCTTCCTCATTTTTACACTTTGTGTCGTCCGCCTAGAAGACATTGAACCAAAGCCCTCCTTGTTCTTCTCAACATGGGAGTTGTATGGATCCTAATCCTAGATTTGAGGAGTCTATTGTGGGAAGTGGAAGTGGAAGCCAGAGTGAAGTGGAACTCCAGTCACTCCACAATCATTTTCACCACGACCAGCAGGCCCAATGGATCAATTTGTTTCATCTGAGCCATGGCAACAGACTTTAAATTCAAAATGGAAAAAAGATCAAAAAAACAAGTTGTTGATAGGGCTATTGGAAGATGCTTTTATGCCAATGCATTGTCTTTTAATTTGGAAAAAAATCCTTATTTCAAGAGCATGTGAGGCAATTGCAAATTTTGGTCCAGGTTATAAGCCTCCATCCACGCATGATCTTCGCACTAGGATCTTGAAAGAAGATGTGGAGAGTATAGATAAATTGATGGAGGAGTACAGAAAATCATGGAAAGACTATGGTTGCACAATTATGTCTGATGGATGGACTGATGGAAAAAATAGGTCCATTATCAATTTTCTGGTTAATAGTCCAGATGGGACAAGGTTTTTGAAATCTATTGATGCATCTGATTCAATTAAAGATGGTGAGCTTCTTTTTAAATGTCATGATGATGTTGTTGAGGAAGTGGGAGAGGATAATGTGGTTCAAGTAATCACAGATAATCATTCAAGTTATGTGCTTGCTGGAAAAAAGTTTATGGAAAGGAGGACAAAATTGTATTGGACCCCTTGTGTTGCACATTGTATAGATTTAATGTTAGAGTCCATTGGGAAAATGAAAGTTTTTAATGAAACAATTGAGAAGGCAAAGCAGGTCACAAAATTTACTTACCACCATGGAAGGGTTTTAAACTTGATGAGGAGTTTTACAAAAAATGAGAGTTTTTACGTCCAGCAATTACTCAGTTTGCCACTACTTACTTGACATTGCAAAGCATTTATAAACAAAAGCAACCTCTTCAATCGATGTTTGCTTCTGAAAAGTGGAATGAGAGACATTGGAGTAAGCATCCTATGGGTGTCAAGGCAAAACAAACTATAATGTTTGATAGCAGATTTTGAGCTCATGTGGCATTTTGTGTAAAGACCACTTTGCCAATAGTTGCAGTGTTGAGAGAAGTCGATTCTAAAGTAAGACCCTCAATGCCTTATTTATATGAAATGATGGATTCGACAAAGGAGCAAATTGCATTTGCTTGTGGTGGGATAGAGAAAATACATGCCTATTTAGAATAAGATTGATTAAAGATGGACCCCTCAACTTCATGTCCCTCTTCATGCAACAGGCTATTATTTAAACCCACAACTACGCTATGAGCCAAATTTTTCGAATGATCGTGAAGTAAGAAAGGGATTATTTGAATTCATGAAAAGGATGATTCCTAATAGGCATGAGTGTGCCCTAGCAAATTGCTAGTTGGATATGTATGACAAAGCACTAGGAGATTTTGGTTAACATGGCAAACGATACGAGGAAGAGGCAATCTCCTAGTAAGTGATTTATTAGTTTGATAATTAGTATGCAACTATGCATAATTCTTTTTTTTTTCTTTGGATATTTTAAAGCTTTACTAATGTCTTGTTAAATGATATTTTTGTAGCTGATTGGTGGGCACAGTTTGGAACTCAAACACTAGAGTTAACAAAATTTGCTATTCGAGTTTTGAGTCTTACATGGAGTGTTTCTGGTTGTGAAAGAAACTAGAGCACCTTCGAGCAGGTAATTATTTATTTTCTTGTTTACTTTTAAGGTTTTTATGAAATAGTCGTGTTTTTCTTGTTAATGTTTTTAATAATATATATTTCGCCTTGGTACTAGATACACACAAAAAAGAGAAACAAATTGGAGCAACAAAGGTTAAATGCTTTAGTTTTTGTGATGTATAATGTGAAGCTGAGGAAAAGAAACATGAAAAGGAGGGCAAGTGCAAGTATTGATCCCAATTTGACACAACATGTGGAGAAGGATGAATGGATTACTAAAATTGAGGATCCGGTTCTTCCAACTAATCCTTCTTGGGTGGATAATGATTCTTTGGGTCTTGAAATTGTCGCAGTTGAGGTGGTTGAAGATGCGGATACAAATTTAGTAGAGCCAACAGCCCCTACCAACAAAGAAGGATTAAGTGGAAGAAAGAGGGGCTCAAGTGATGGTGGCAACAATACATTTGACCGTAGAAATCAAAAGGCTCAAGCTACTGAATCTCAAAGTAAGTAACAATTAGTGTATATTGATTCTATTCATCTAGTGTCCAATTAATTTTTTAGTTGATGATTATTGAGTGAGGTGATAATTGCAATTGGATTTTGTTTGTAGGGACAAGGAAAGGGAAGAGTGTTGAACTAAATTTGATTGATGAGGATGAAGATGATGAAATAGGGAGAAATGAACCATGTGATGTAGATGCAACTCTTGAAGCAGATGATGATGCCTTTGTTATTCTAGAAGAAGATGATTTAGAATCTTTTGATTGAGTTTCAGCCCTTAGAGTTTTGTTTTTTTGTGATCTATGTTTCAACTTTCAAGAATTGTATTTCACATTTTCACTATGCTATATTGCGAGTTGGAGTTGAAACCTTGAGATTTAGAACTGAAATATTGATTGAAATTAAGTCATTTTAGTGTTATATATGTTTTTATGCTTAAAATATCTATTTTTTATTAGTATACCCACTATAATTATAAAAAAGAATACATAATTGAGGCTTACACCTCACGCCTCTAGGTAGTGGAATGCCTCACGCCTTCGCATTTTAAAACAATGGTTCAAAGAAAGTAAGGTTCTCCCATATTACACCTCACGCCCTTAGTCTTTTTCCTTTTTCCTCTTTTATGTTTTCTTCAAATTTATCAATTACCACTTAAAATGGTGGTCCCCATCCCTTTTATTTTGTAATTCCAAACCAGCTAATGCATGTTCCCCTCCTCTTTTACTCTTCCCCCCAATTGACTCTCGATCTCCCCCAAGTCCAAAATTCTTTCCCTTCACTTGTCTCTTCTCAATTTGAATCTTCAAATCCCCCGTGTTCACATTTGCCTTACTACTCGCAAAAGGATCCAACTCAGCATTTTCTTCCTCCACTCGTCCTTCCAACTTCCTCTTCTCTTTCGTCTCCTCTCATGCTCTAAATCCCAACCTACCCTCAACTCTCGAATTCCCTGGTTCTTCCTCCTTCCTCTGCTCCACTCCAGAAATTTTACCGTCCACCGAAGATGACTCTTCCCACCGAAAAGAGTCATCAACTCCTATTATTATTCTCAACTAATATCTCCTGCAAATTCCAAATTTATCTTTTTTAGAACATCAGCAAGGTCTTTAACTTCAACGAGAATCCTTTCCATGTCAAACTTCTCCTAGGATCTGTTTTTGTTGTCCAACCTCAGAAGCCTGCCACATGAAGAAGCAACCTCAAATGTGAGGATACTCCAAGCATGCAGAGGAATCCCCACAACTAAGTGTTTTAAAAGCGAAAGGCGTAAAAAAATGCAAGGGCCATTTTGTTCCCAAGGCGCAAGGCAAGGCACACACCTTTTCGAAAGGAACAAAATTGCAAAAAAAAAATCTAAAACATTAAAAAATTACAAAAAATTGCAAATTATTAAAATATATTAAAAACATTATTAATTAAAAACATGCAATTAAATTTTAAAATAAATGACTTAAAAACATATTATCTCAAATTAAAAAACATAAACATAACATGTAAAACATATTTAAAATGAAATTTAAAAATAAGGTAAAGCATAACATATAAAGCATATTCAAGCATATAAACTCTTAATCTCTTTATTTTTTTCCCAATTGCATTATTAATGTTAAACATTTTGCATCCCCTCGATGCAAGCCCAAACAAGTCCATATTAGGCCATTAAGGTCTTAAATTCTTAATCCCTTTACAAAAGAAAGCTTTTATAACTTTAGGTGTCTCTCAAAGAACCATTCAACCTAAAAGCCTAAGCTGTTAAGTGAGGTCCTTGAATAGGTTTTATTCACTAGCATGCCCCCTCACACAAAAGCCCATTGGGCTTGAAGTGTGGATAGCACAAGCCCACACATACCTTGTGCTGAAACTTAATTAATTATAATGGGGGTGATGAGAATCAAACAATAGACCACTTGGTCAAAATGGCTCTGATACCATCTCAAAGAACCCTTCAACCTAAAAGCGTAAGCTGTTAAGTGAGGTCCTTGAATTGGTTTTATTCACTAACAGTGTCCTTTAAAGATAACTTTTACTAGGATGAATGAACAAGCAACATTAGCGAATTCGGAGCTTTGGTGAGCAAGCGAATACATAGACTTCCAAAAAAACAGAAAAATGCACAGATTTTCGAAAGGCACACACCTGGGCTGAAACTCAAGGGCACTAGGTGTGCACCTTTTGAAGATACTCTACTTGGGACCTAAAATGTGCCTCGCCAATGCACCTAGGCTCACCTTTTAAATCACTACCACAACCCCAATCCACATTGTGTATTTCACTCTCCCCGCCTTCTGCTCTCCAGCCACTAGAAACATCAACCCCCACGACTCCAATCTCATGTCAAAATTCCCTCTACTTTGTTTGCTCCACTTCCAATGCCTATTCTGCAAACTCTTTGCTTTGAAACATGAATAGCAACAGCTCCGCATTCAGCTTCCTCACTCCCATCACCTTTTCTCTTCCCCATTCTACCATCGCCCAAGTTTCGAACTCTTTTGTCTCCACCTCTCTATCTACTACTCTTCCCACTAAGCTTGTGTGAAGGACTTTCATCCTCTCCTCCATCTTACTTGCCTTCCTCACATTCACCACAATTTTCTTCACTTTCATCTTACCTACCTTCTATGTATATATACTCAATAATATTTTATTTTGATCAATTAATAAGATTTTATTAAAGAGAGATCAAGATGATAAGTCAATGCAGGCTACCCGTGGAGAGGCGCGAGTTGCTACCTCCTAAACAACAAAACAGTATTACATCAGACAAAAAAGCAAAAATTGCAAAGCTGCCGGAAATAATTGTTCCCTTAAGGCCCCTTGCTTAGCTAATCCATCCGCTATGGTATTAGTTGTTCTACCCACCCAATGTGAGGTACCAGGCATATTCCTTGGAAACCAATTAACTTTCTTCAAAAGGTCCATGTATCACCAAATAACTGAACTTGGATTTTTCAGCCATACCACAACAACTTAGGAATCTCTACAATCTGAATACCTTGTACAGCCACTAAAAGCTCAGCTCTATCAATGGGGCCTGAGAACAAGGCTAAAATGTTGTTGTCTTTATCCCTCAGCACCCCTTTAGAAGGAAGCACCCACACTGCTAGTGTCCTATTCTTCCCGGTACGGTTGTTAACCACAACTATCCAGTTCCTCCGAATATCATTAAAAGGAGTCCAGAGATCTTAACCAATGGATTGCCCTAGTTAAAATGCATTCCTATACGCATATAGAAATGTATGTATATAAATAAATACATATATAAATATACACACACACATATATATAGATACTTCCATATATAGACTGCATTTACCTTCAAACACACATATATGTATATATAGATACTTCCATTACCATATATAGACTGCACTTGCCAAGTCAATAATTTAACCATGCAAGATAAGGGGTTATATAAGCTGTATAAAGAGAATAGGTGAAATAGTGCTACACAATTTTATAAGGTGTAACACACTCCTTGTTCCAAAGAATTGAAAGGAACTGTCTAAACAAGGGCAGCCCAGGGCATGAGGCCCCTGCCAATGCAGGGTCTGGGACTGACTGTCTACTTATACAAAATACAACTTCCCATTCAAAGATATTCCTCCACACAAGGGTACATGAAAGGGAGTTCTCACCACTTTCAAGAGACAAAACCGTTATCACATAAGTTCAGCAAAAAGGTACCTTAACCAAACATCTAACAACTCAACATCAAGGAAAGTGCTATTGAAGACATACATGATGGTAGATGTAGCAAAGACACTCTGGCATGAATCTCAAGTTTGCAGCTTCTCCCCATATAAGAAGGTAAAGACCCATATATAATAGTTTACGCTGCTGTACTTCCTGTTGTATAGTTGGCAACCTGAAAGGGTACAGGAATTACAAAATGAATAAGAGGAAGCAAAGGAAGAGTAATCAAATCAGGATAAGCAAGTCAACAAGAGAAACAAAAAAGGTAGCCAAAGGCAGTAATAACAAAAAAGGTACAGCAAAAATTATTCGTAAATGAACACAATAAGCTATAGAACATATGAAGACTCACCAAAGACTACTCTTCCTATTCAAATACTTGCACCACTTCTTATAGTTCTTAAAAAGCTTTTTCATGACATCCGTCAGTGCACGCTCATCCAACTAAGATGAAAAATAAAATCATAACTTGGCAAATGCGAACAAACAGTATTGAAGCAAAAAAAAAAAGAAAAAGAAAGGACCGTGAGAATATTAATTAGAAAAATAAAAACCTTGGGTTGTTGATCAGGTTTTGGGAACTGCCGTATGTGCACATTCGCAAGCAACAAAATTAGGTGCTCCCTTTGATTAGCCACATTATCCTTCTGCAATAATGAATTGAAGCAAATAAAACAAGCCAAAAGACAAGACATTTAAGTGGCTATTATCAGCCACTCACTACAGAACGGATTTCAAATCCCACAAGCTAACAGGAATCAAATGTTTTGAGGAAGGGTGAGATGATTTCAATACTTAGTAAACTCACCTGGAATCCAAACATTGACTGAAGCCAATCAAGAATGTCCTCATCTACTTTTTTCTTGTAATCCCTAGGCCAAGGCAGGCCCCTGGTGTTACGGAGTGCAAAAACAGCAGCTCGAATCTTCAATTGAAGCAAGGAAACATATTACTTCAACCATACGGGGAAGAAAAGGCGAGATCTAAAGTAACGCATAACAATAACCAGAAAATACAAAAAAAATGGAAAATAAACAAAACAGGACAGCTGAAAACAAACCTCAGGATATTTCATAATAGCCTGATTTGCACTATCAGGATCAAGAGGAAGAATGTTATAGGGGACATATATCTCAGTTTTTTCAGCAACCTTATTATGAGCTTCCAAAATCTACATAGAAGGTCAACTAATAATTAGCAATCATATATTTGAGATAACAACAACCAACACAGTAGTCTTCACTAAAAGTATATTGTACATACAAGTTAAACCAATAAGAAAATCACGCTGAACAAGGTTTGATTGGCAGGCAAAAGGGCTAGACAATAGGGGGAGGGGGTAGCTCTCCCCCAATTCCTCATGAACGTGGTATTCAATCCCAAGTCTCCACTACAACCAGTTAGAGGCCCTACCAAAAGGACCTTCAAGTCTTCACAAGTCAATAATTATAATCCCACTTTACCTCGTGATCAACTTCAACAGATTGTGTAAGATTAACAGCTTTCAGAACTTCGAAAAGGACAGCAGCAGTTTGGTATGCCTTGGTAAGTTGTGCACTGAGAAAATTAAAAATTAAATATCAACTACAATATCAAAAAGTGCCACACTTTCAAGAGAATCACTAGAGCAGAATCAAAATATGTGAACTCACCGATCAGCTTTGTCAGCAGCATTGTGCAATGCCTGGATGTATTTTTTGTAGTAGTGCTGATAAAAGCTCTGCATTTCACGTGCATCACTTTTCTTTACCCTTCCCATTAGAGTTGGATCATTCTCCTGATATTATTAAAGGAACCAATCAAGGAAAGGAAACAAAGGTTAACAAAGCAAACAATTACATGATGGAAGGATCCATTTTCAATAAACATCAAGGATCCATTTTAAAGATTGTGGAACTCAACAAAAAAAAAAAAATCTATTGGATCTATCAAAAGGGCATGGTGTGATTCAAAGCGTTAGTTGCCACATGCATGGTGGAGAAAAAAGGTAAATTATTTTTAGAGGGGATTGTACAGGTGATAACTACTTGGACAACTGTCAACATCAACAGCCCATGGATACTGCTGTCTGCCAGATGATAAGAGAAAGAAAACAAAAGAAGAGAAGAGAAAAATAATAATATAAGCCAATAATGAGTATGCAGGCACCCCACACACTTCCTATATCAGTGTTCTAAAAGAGGGATGAAAAGAAAGAAATACCACTGCACCCTGCAACTCAAATTTACAACACTCCTAAAGTGGGCTCAAAAATGCCATACAAGCATTCCAACTAGACAATACTCATTGTAGCATTGTCCTTTCTCTTCCTTATCAAGAATGAAACATAATTAAAAGATAATGGTTCCCCCATCCACAGAATTTTTGTGAAGATAAATAAAATATATATATATTAAAAGAAATAAGAAATATATAGAAAGGTGATAAGCAATCTCCTGGAGAGAATACATCCCAACTACAAAACCCAATACAAACAAACTCCCAATAGTACCCCCTTCATAAACACAAAAAACTGGCCCTTCATCCAAACTACCCTTACAAAAGCAGCCAAAATAGAACAACAAAAACTCAAATGAGAAGGAAAAAAGAAGAAATATCTCCAAAACAGGAAACCAAACAGTTGTCAGTTGTGACAAAAAATGTAATATAGATCAGATTGATTGATGGCACTATTTTTAACTATTTTTCATCAATACATCAAAAATATAAGGGATGAAATTAGCTTAAAAACAAACATACAGACAACCAACCAAAGGACAGATGAGGAACCATAAAGACAAAAGTATATATAATCAGCAAGCTATCATGCCAAGAAAATTTAGGGCTTACCCTTTCTAGACGTTGAAGAAGAGCAGTTTTAAATTGACGAACACCACGCCCACTAGATGTTGGATCCAACCTGTGGGCCTTCTCAAAGGCATAAAACCGACCTATCACAAGTTGCAGGATAGACATACTTTAGATTCCACATAACCAGAAAGAATGTTGAAGGATGTAGAAGGTACTACAACATAAGAATCACAGCAAATTAAATAACTAATAAAGCAATAAATAGAACAAAAAACAATAATGCAACTTAACAAGCAAAGGGAACAAATAGAAAAAACACTTCTCTAAGGATTATAGATAAAATCCTATGATAAGTAGAGAGAGTCAAAATAATCAAAATCAATCCATCCATCTAGATTCACGTTCAACTAGTTATACACCTCCCCCAATTAATTTTCTTTTTATTCATTTTTTCCTTTTACCCTACTCACCCTTCTGTGTAAGTCAAAGATCCCCTTCTATTCAAAACAACCACCCTCCCATCTTGCGACTCTACCACAAATACTCAAACCACTGCAGAGACATCTGCATATCCAGGAACTCCAAGACCCTCACCACCCACCACCCCTTCAGAATTTTCAGCCACCCCTAAGCTTTGTAACACAAAAAGTGTTTCTTGCAAATTTTCATATAGGTCTCATTTAAGTATCTAACAAGTTTTTCTCATTTCCATCTTAGCAAATTCTTCTTTTTCCAGAAATCAAATCTTCCGAGTCATCTCCAGGAATAGAGGATACCAACAATGATCTGGTCCTATGTTTTCCTCCTCTTATAAACTTATATATTTTCTGACCAAAATATTTTCAGCCCCCATTGAATCCAAACACTGAATTCCTGCCTCCCAATGAACATCAATATGTAAAGGTTTAGACAGAGACTGTCTAGAGCTCGATGATTCATTAAATCATCTCAAGGCTGATCAACCAACCATCAATTCTCAACTAAGAAACCATTTATAACAGGTAAAGTGACTGACCTGAATGACTTAATGATTTGTCTTGTAGGAAGTAAGATTAAAGGAGGTTGTCAGCTCCTTAATGGCTCAAGCTGAATTTGGATTAATTACCATGGCCTCTAATATTTTATTATTTAAACATATTATCCACTAAAAAACAAAATAACAAGTCATTCACTTCTGCCATTATCAAACAGCCACTAACATGTCGTCTTCTGACAGATGACAGGGCTTCCTCAACAACTTTCCTACCATATCTTTCAAAATTCAAACCAAGACATGCCATCCTGCATAAACCCCATGTGAATAAAAACCTTATTTGCAATAACATCTTGATCGTAACTTGCTCAGTCACTACTTAGACACCTGAAACAGTAGTCACCTTATCAACAACAACCAACCCTTGACGGGGCTTCCTCGACAGCTTTCCTACCATATCTTTCAAAATTCAAACCAAGAAATGCCATCCTGCATAAACCCCATGTGAATAAAAACCTTATTTGCAATAACATCTTGATCTTAACTTGCTCAGTCACTACTTAGACACCTGTAACAGTAGCCACCTTATCAACAACAACCAACCCTTGATAAAAATGAGCCTCACAAACCTCATCACAATGAGAAAAACACCCCCTCCATCACCTCACCCAATCTTGTATCTTCCTCAACCAAAATAACATACTTCTCTTCATCAGGCTCACCTTGGATTGGAACCTTTGTTTCTAACATCAATGCCTGCACTTCTTAACTGTACAGCTTTGCAAACAAAAGTTCTCCTTTTAAAAGGATTCTCTTTTTCTACAAAAATTAGATCATTTCATTCTTTAGATGATTGGTGCGATACACTTTGCTCACATCTGTGGTAGAAGACTCCCATCCACCAAATCAATCATCCTCCTAAAAGCTGGCACCTTATCACTATGTAGATGAAGTGTTTGCTGTTAAACTGAGAGAAAATAATTGAGACAAAAAAGAAAACATAACTAGATAATAGCTAGTCGACCTGCAGTAAGTAAGAACACCACCTGGCCCTTCAGGATAAAAAACAATAAAATTCCACCCATTACAAATATTGTGAAATTGAAACCACCTATCAAATTCCCCAAAGGTGGATATCCTGTCAATAATGTTTTAAATATGTCAATCAAAACCTGATTCACACACTATGTGCTCTCAAAGATCATGCCATTCTGTTATTTTCAAATGTTCAAGCAAGTAGCGTAGAGAGTTAAAGCCCATAAGATCCCCCCACCCCCATCTTAAAAAAGCCTTTAGAGGGCTAGTGCTCCACCAGATTCCAGATCAAGAGGAATGACTCATTGGTAACCAAAAACCCAGAGGAAATGCCACCAAAATTGACAGAGAGGGGGGGGGGGGGGGGAGAGAGAGAGAGAGAGACTGAATAATCAGGTGATAGATAGATTCAAAAAAAAATATTAAAAATAACCATGGCCCCTATCACCAGGATATAAAGGGTGTGTACCAAAACCATAGGAAATAGGATAGTCACCCATTAAAGCATCATAAAAGGGGATATCCTCAAAAACAGGCCCCTGGGATGAAAAAAATACAAACTCTATTTTTTGTAAATCTGCTATAACTTGCTTATCAGCATTTTTTTTTTTGAGTAAAGCTATGAACACATCATATTCCCACTCATCCAGGTTCCTCTGAAACAAAAGCAAAAACAAAAAAAAAACCCAAACAGCCTTACCAGCCACCATACATAGCCAAAAATTTACTGATAAATATAATGTAGCCAAAAGTAGTTGCCCTCTTGTCACTAGCTAGCAAAAAATAGTTGCTCCCCCTCCAAGGAAAAAAAAACAAAAACAAAACAAAACTTGTGAGGAGTTACTGGATTATGATTCTGTTAACTATAGTTTCTTCTCTTGTGCTTCTTTTTTCAGGTCCTTGCTTCTTTCTATACCACTTCTCCTCCTTTCCCTTTTTTAGTTTGGTGTTAGTTTGTTGACACAAAAATTGAGGCTTTTTGCTTAGTTTCTCTCTCAGGGATAAGGAAGGTCATATCTTAGCATTGTTTTCAGGCCCTATAGGCTTTGAGGAATCAACAAGGGCCAAACTCCTTGGTGTTCTACACTGAGCACAGAAAGCAAAAGAAATGAACTTGGAGAAGGCAATCATTGAAGGTGATTCTCAGGTGGCAGTGGGTTGGTTAGAAGACAAGAAGAAAGCAGTTTGGACTTTGGACACATAGAGAAGTTACAAAAAATATTAAATTGTTAACAAGAAAAAATTTGGTAAGAGCACAATGGGTACCAAGAGCTGCAAATGGGTTAGCTGATACTAGGAGTAACCAAGGGGTTAATGGGGATCAGTTGTATTGCACTCAATTGTTATTAGTTGTATTAGGAAGAGTCCATGGGAAGCTGAAATTGTACATATATTTTTGTTAATATTAATAAAATTTTGTTACTTGTCAAAAAAAAAAAAAAAGAAAAACGTCTGGTGGAAAATATCAACTAATAGTGATAATATTAGTTTCTAATTTGTTAATAGTTCTAAGTAGTTGTTCTATGATGATGGAATGGTCGCTTCTGCATCCTGAAATTGAAAACATGCATTATACAACTTTTGGTGCTGATTTTTACATATCAGTGTGTTGCTGGATCTTGTATAGTTATGTTTGAAAATAATTAGTGCTGTTGTTATTTCTATTAATTAAACTTTCATCTATTATTATCACATAAAATCGTGCAACCATCATCACTTGTAGAATTTCGATACCATCTTGGAAAAATATAATTTTCTATTAATGAATTCTGGATTGAACAAAATAGGCCTTACCATATGTACCACACTAGGAAAACGTTATATTTAAATGCATGTTAACAGCCTTACTACAAGCACTTTTAAAAATGAGTAACCACAAAGAAGAAATCAGAAAGTCGGGTCTCCTCTTGCTTACAACAGGTATTCAGTAACACCAAGACTATTACACGGAACTATGACATTTTAAGATTAAATAACTTGGAACCAAAAAGGGAACTTCGAAGATTAAAGAAACCAGCACAAACAGATGCTAATGTGCACTACAGAAGAAGATTATTCCGCCCAAAAGCATCAATGTAGAATATAAAAATATAAGTTTAGAGAAAAAAAATGGCAAACAAAAAGGGTGAGAAGAAAACGAATAACAGCACCAACGAAAAACAACACCTTGACAAAAGAATAACAAAAGTGAAAGTCCACAAATGCAAATGGGACTTACAGAGATAAGCAACCCTGGGATTAGTGGATTCAACCTCGTTGGCAACCCGAAGGATCGGCGCAATCTCAACAAGAGATGATGGCACAATTTCACTATCAAAGGCCGTCTCACCTAGATTTCCAGCGGTCTGAGTCCGCATAATCCGCCTTTGCGGCTGCTGCTCAGACCCCCTTCTAGAAGACATTTTGGAACCCTAAACAACACACCAAAGCGCTCTGTTTTCCCTGTAGCAGTCCAAGCAAAACAAAACTTATTTGAAACCCTAAGCACAACACAGCTATAAAAAAAGAAAAAAAAATAGAACAGAAGAAAGTGAAGCCAAAGCAACACAAAAACACTTCCGCTTCATTTCTCAGAGGAAACAAAATAAAGCAGAGCTGAAGTAGATTTTAAGCTGGAAAACGAGGATAAAGAAGAGATAAAGTAGATTACCAGTAGATGGACTAACTTATCAAGTAAAGCTTTCGAACCCGCATCTTGAACATGCAAGAAGAAAACAATGGTTCGATGATAAATCAGCACAAAATAAGTTCAAATCTCCATTAACGAGATGTTCACAGATCGCTGGCTAAAAAAATAAAGAGGAAAGGGCAACATACCAGTGAAAACAAACTCCCCAACTAAGCACAAGGAGTCAAGGAGAGAGAGAGATTGGCTGAAACTTTAAGCTACCTCTGACTACAGAGCAAAGGAATGTACATGCGTAAACCACACCAAATATACCTTGCATACCAGTGTTACCGAAACTCGAGTAGCATCAGACTACATTAGAACTAGGGTTAAAAGTTAAAACCTCAAACACAAACCTCAATCATCCATCAGGCCTTCTCTTTGTTATTGATCGGATTGGACCCCGCCTACTATACAGTGTTGATACTCGAGTTTCTTTATCATTCCTCTGTTATTCATCCGATACGTCGGTAAAGTTACGTGGATCTTGGCGTTAAAAAAGAGACGAGTTGTGCTCCAAAATTACGAATGTACCACTGACCCAAAAATGAATGTCGTGTGTTATACAATTACTAGAATACCCTTTCCGACGTACAAATGTACAGTTTCCCTCTAGCCACGGTTACAAATTTACAATTCAGCCTCAGCCGTGCCCGTGACCGACTGAATCCGGTTCTCCTGCCAACAAAATACGTCTCAACCAGTAAATATCTGCTCCCAACGAACACTCCTAATACTATCCCAAAAGCTGTTGTGGTCGCACATTGGAAACTAGTGAGATGTTTTTTATAGTCTGTTTGATTGCCGCGAACGGGAAGAGAAAGAAAGAATATTCTCTTTACATTTTTCTTTTTCCGCATTTGATTTAGGAGAAACAGTGAGACCGGATGAGAAATTGATTCATAAAAATAGGGATATGGGGTCTCACCAAATAAGTGTGACTCTATTGAGAAACGAAAATAGTGAGAACCAAGTGGAAAAACTTTATCGAAGGCAGCAGTTACCTTCTCAATCAAGCTTCAAACACCCCAACAGTCACAACTCCATCGTCTTCGTCATCATTTCCAACAAATGTAGGTCATTAACACTTTTTTTCTTCTCCTTTCTCTTCTCTTTATGCCCTTTTTTTGTATTTTTTCTTGTCTTGGAATCATTTTCGTTCTTCCCCATTCAAGCTTCACACCTTCAATGGTCATAGCTCTGACCATCACCTTTTTCGTCATTATAGAAGGTTATACCATTTTATGCCGCCGTTTTTTCCATCGGATGAATTTAGTGATGTAGATCTAACATGTTTGTGTTTTTCATATCTGACTCTCAGGTCTCATCATTGTAGAGACAGATAAGAGAAAAATAGAAGGCATGGCCACTGGAGGCAACGCTCATTGTCTGTTATTCCTCTTCTTTCTTATTTTCCTCTCCTTCACCATTATCGCCCAATCGTCTAATGATTATGTGTACATGGTGTACGTCAGAACAGGATCAATCATGTTTTTCAGATCTACAACCCCTTGTGCCAGATCTACTAAATTGCAGTGATGTTTTTCATTTTTTAGACTCTTCAAAGCATTATCAGGTATTCCTTCCATCTTGCTTCTTATTTTTGTAGGTTTGATAGACCCTTATGCAGATCCATTTGTTGAATTAGTTTTCAATAAATCTATATTTTTTGTAATTTGTAATTAAATAGAAAAGTGCAATTTTTGTAATTTTTAATCTTTAATTTCTATAAATTTTCTCATCAACCAAACACTATGAAGCATATTTGGTAGGATGACCAGTCAAAACAACCAAACATAGGGTGACGTGAATGAGAAAATAAATTTTATCTTCTCATCCCATCCTTTCTCATTGCATCCCTTATCATCACATCTTTTCTCAGCAACCAAATGGATTATTAAAGTGTGGTTGTAGTGGCAAGTTGGGAGAGTGTTGGGAGTGTTTTGTTGAGAGCAGATCCTATGCAACCTCTCTTGTTCTTTTATGGCAAATTGATTCCGATGTATAGCTACAATTATTGTTGGGACCATGTTGTTGAGACCATATCAGACTACATTTCAACACCCTTGCAACATGATCCAACATCGTTAAATCTCGTACATGGTGGTAAGGTTTTAAAAACTAGATATGACACAAAACCATTTTGAGGACCGCTTATGGGGTTGAACAGTTTGATCAGCCAGTTCGAATGGATGCCCCACCCATTCTAATTAAAAATAATTAAAAACACAAAACAGCCAAAAACTATTGTCCATAGATCAACAGTTCAATTGCCTGGTTAGTGGGTCACTAACTAAATCAATAGTTTTTGGCCCAATAGCGATATTAGGGTGAAACATAATCGATTGCCTAACCAATTCCCAAGTCAACTGGTCCTATTGTCCAATCCAACTCGGCTTTTTCAAAACCATGCATGGTGGTACTCAATTTTATGGTGGATCTCAACCAAGGTTCGAAGTGTTGATACACCTAATATGTCGGTAGGAGTATCAAAGTGTATCGATTTTTTTTTAATCTGGTTTAAAAAGGTTGGTTTAAGGTTCATTCACCCCCTTAACTGACTTAGACCCCGAAACACTCCCTATAGGGACATATAAAAAGCCCTTGATACCAATATGCATCAATCGATAGGTATTGATACTTTGAACCTTAGTCCCAACCCAGTGCTAATAACGTATTTTGTTGGAGCTCAAATTACTTACAAACAATATATGTTCCACCCCCCCCCCCTAAAAAAAGGCCATGTTTGGTTCGCAGGAATAGGTATCTGGAATCAAAATCAAAATGGGCTATTCCGATTCCAATTGTTTGGTTGGGTGGAATCAGGATTCCATTTCCATTCCTACTAAATGGTATTCCCCCATTTGAGGAAATTGCCATTCCTTGCCCTTCCCTTAGGAATGAAATCCTATTCCCACTTATTCCAATTTGCATTATCATTCCTGTATGAACCAAACATGCTATGGGAATGGACCATTATAGTTTTAATTCCAGAGGATTCAAATTTTGATTCCAAATCTGACTACGAACCAAACAGACCCATAGTATTAAACCGCGCATGTCATATTTATACATTGAGGTACCAATCGAGATGTACATGCATTGAAATCAACAAACCGTGCTTAACACTGTCCCAACAAACTATGGCGGCATTTTATTGAGATATTAATAGATGTTCTCAATGTGTGGCTTTAGTGAAACATATAGAGAACGTATTGTTGATAGCAGATGTTGATAGTAGATCTGATCTCATGGGTAACGGATCATGGAACTTGCTTTGTTGGTAATAGGGGTGTAAACGGATCGAATTCAAATTGGATAAGGTAATATCCGACTTCGAATCCAATTAAATATTAGAATATTCGAATTGGTTCAAATTTGATTAATTAATTATTTTAGATAATTAATAAATATATAAAATAAATATTTTATTGACATAAAGTATATAAATTAATTATTATATAAAATATTTTATATATTATATAAGAATTAAATAATCAGTCAAATTTGAATATTTATCGAATCGAATTAGGTCATATCCGAATTCGATTAACTATTTGGCAAGAACAAGATATTTGAATATCCGAATTCGAATCGATTACATTAAATATCGAATTTGAAATCAGATTTTCCAATACCATTAACACCCCTAATTAGCAGAGATTCCAACTATGATAAAACAACAACAGTGGAACTCCAGATAGAAATTGACTCGGTGTGATCATTCACGCCATCATAAAGTATGTAAATTTTTGTATCATTACATCAGGATCGTTGATTTGTTTTTTGTGTGGAAGCATGAGATTCCAACTTATTGTCGGATCACATAAGGGGTACAAGTACGTGAGATTTGAAAAAAAAAAATCCCATTAATATTTTACTTTGTGACGATTTAGTCTCCTAATTTTAAAAGGATAACAATTTAATACTTGAATTTTCAAAATGGGATAATCCGGTGCCTGCTGTTAACATACTGTCAACCAGGACAGAAAAAGACATAATTACCCCAAGTATTTTTGAAAATTGAATGATATAATATTTTAAAATAACAAAAATGACCTCAACCATAATAGTTTTTCTTTGCAAGTGGGAGCCACTATTTACCACTCTGTGAAACTGTGCCCTAACAGTCCGAAGAGACCAATTCTTCCTTTCGGTGTTGATAAGTAGAATACAACGTTGGAAAAGCTGAAATACCGAAAATTATATGGAAGAGTGTCGTGCGAAGTCGTCTCCACTTATTTGGGAAAATATCGTCGGAATATAACGCGGTTGCTACTGTTAGAAGTGTTTTTAATCATATCGTTGCTAGAGAAGACGACCGCTTGTTGCCGGCGCGGGAGAAGACAATCAAGGTTGTCAATGTTTGTAGCGCATTTTCCACTGATCGAATGAGAACTACAATACGGGAGACCGAACCATAATTGAAAAAAAGAACACCCAGGGAAGGAGGCATTTAGTAATCACTCAAGTGTTGTCGATATGTAATTGTAAAAAGAAAAAACCCAGATTCAAAATTGTGGGTAGTGTTTAGGCCAAGGGTTTTAAGGTCGATGGATCGGATTGGCACGACATAAAGTACAACCCATATATATTATATAAATTATGATTATATAATAATATATAGTATATAATATATTAATACAATAAATAATTATTTTTTATTTTATTATATTAATTGATTTAATTATTATATATATAAACAATTGTATATATCAAAATTCATATAAATAAAATTTTAAGTTTTTTTTTCATTCATTTTTTTAATATATAATTTTGGCCTATTCTAAAACTTGACCCACAGACCAGCTAACATGGCATGGCATGGATCCGCACCCCAAATTATCTCAAGGAAAGGTGACATAGCCCAATTTATACCTCTAATTACTGCCACTCAACTTCTTCATAAGGTATATTTTTATTTAAACATTTTATGATTTTTTATTTATTTAAAAAAGAAGGTAAATTGGTCAAAAATATATAAAGGGTAATATTAATATTTTTAATAATTTAATTCGTATATGATATCACATAATGACGCTGACTGACGGTTTGTTTATAGCATTTTAAAATTTTGGATACTGAATTATTACATTTTTTAAGTTTTAAGCAAAAAATGAAAAGTACCGGTCAATGAAAGACAAAATCCAGTACCCTATGATTGACGGTGTTTGATATCCACTGTTTTTCGTGCTCCTGATGCAATAATGAGGTGGGTCCCAAGTGCGTACAGATGACTCGAGTGACGAGTAGGAATGGAGAGCCGGAGAGGATTTAAAGCTTTACCAATCCATTGCCTGACACCTTTTAGCACACCACACCATGTACATGCTTATTACAAAAGGAACGGATCTGTTATTCACACGAGGGCGCCTCACAAGCACATCCACTTTAGAGCATCTCTCGTAAATAATAAATAAATATGAAAGATATTCTCAATGCTAATGTGCGTGTACGACGCAAGTGAAACGCTCTACCAAGAGATTCGGTCTCTGCTACAAATCACCTATTATGGCAAAAATAATTTATCTTTTCATAGGTCCCACTTGCCTATATAAAAAGGGTCCCACCTAATTATGGGCCAATTAAGCTAAATGGTCGTGCAGTATAACATAAAAAGCCTGATTCCTGAATTCAATTCCGTTAAAGGTTGGATTTCGCTTTCTTTTACTCCGTTTGTAATGAAAATCGAATTAGTACATTCATTCTTGCCCTGGTAAAAATGAATTCTAAATACGCTTTGGCCAGGCTAAGGGTATCAAGGTCATTTGGCTAGGATAAAGTAATCGAGGTACTCAATATAAAAACCATGGCAAATAGATGGGCATTGTTGTCAAATGGTTCAAATTTCAAAAATGCGGAATGTACGGATACATGCGCCCGGCGCCCATATTTATCGGCAACCGGAGACACGTAACCGTTCCCACCTGTGGAAAATTATGCTAGTGAATAGACAATTTTACCCACCTATGAAAATGGGCTTTGTCTGAAGAAACCGTGGGATGCTATTGTCATTTCATCATTCATAAAGTTCCCTCAAGGATCCCCCACCATAAACAATGTGTTGATGGCAGTTTAGGTAATTTAATCGAATAAACGATGGTAAGAGTTCTCACCCTCTGATGTGCAATACTGCAGTTGTCGTTTTTGTTTTGTCCAAACCTACTTTTTATCTTTTCTTTTTGCCTTTCCACCCATGGCGCCCACGCTGCAGTCGACACCAGTCCACAGGATCAAGATCAACGAGCTTTTGACGAGAAAATATGTAAGAAACAGTAGAGAGCTAAGAGCTTTCCCTTTCTGGCCTATCATACTTTTGTTGGGTGGGCGTATTAAATCCGAACCGTCCAAATGTTTTGATTTATCGTTTTATCTGGCAGCGCATGCCATAAATCAGGATCCGTTTGGCTTGCAGTGGAATCGGAATCAAAATCTCTTACTTTCACGGAGTTTAAATAATCATTTATAGGATTATCATCGCAAGATGTTCCTAATACACGGCAAAAGATATATTGTGGGATGTTGTGGGGGCTGATTTGGTCTCTTCAGTTTGAAAGGTGTCATAAATATAGATATATAGTAATGCACACTGTAAATACAAGGCTTTGCATATTTGTAGTCTGAGTCTTAGGCTGCATTTGTCAATGGAGTCAATGCAAATCAGCGTAAAACTCCATCGCCGGTTCATATTCGTCTGTATTTGTTCTTAATGTAAATATATATTATACAGGTGTAAAACTTCACTTTTAGTCTATTTTTTACACATTTGATATAAACCTCCCTATAAGTTGAGTTTTATACCGAATATTACATTTTAAAAAAGTTCCAACCCTTCACTAATTTTAAATCTATCGGCATTGAATTCTATCAATATACATTTAAACTAATAAAGTTTACATAAAAAATAAACACAATTATAGAAATGGAATTAGAATTAGAATTTGATGGAGCGTGATCCGGCCGGTCTTAGCTGTCCGCGACTTTGCTTCCGAACGGGGTAGCAGGAAACCTGAAACGGAGGAGATGGGGAAGATCCGGGGGGAACTCGGTGTAAAGGCTTCGAAGCTCAAGTTAGAATCATTCAAAAGCAAGGTAATACCAGATAGCGCAAAGTTGGCATACCTCTGTTGTCGGGGGGCAGGGGGCTCTTATAATCACTTCGTGCACTCGTCCCGAGGCCCTTGTCAGGTCAGGTATGATTACCCTTGTGCTTGTCGATTCGGTCGTCGTCCTTTTTGCTGAGACATAACCGTCACTGCCTAACCGTCTATCTAACTGGAGATGGCGGTGTCAGTGGCGGTGGCGTGGCCGTTTAGAGTGCTGCCGCCAAACGTCAGATCCCAAGTCAGTCGGGCGCAGCGCCCTCGGGCACGAACTTCCTTAGTGTCAGGCATGGTACGACTTGTTTGGTTTTGGTGCCAGGTGATGCGAAGTGCTGAGCGAGGCGGTCTTGAGCTCGGAAGTATCTATAGGGCAGGTCAGTTCGGCGAGGTGTATCCCGAGCTGTTACAAAGTGGGTCAGTTCGGCGAAGTGTATCCCGAGCTGTTACAAAGTGGGTCAGTTCGGTGAAGTGTATCCCGAGCTGTTCCAAAGTGGGTCAGTTCGACGAAGTGTATCCCGAGCTGTTACAAAGGGTGAGTTTGGGCCCCGCGTAGGGAGTTCAGTCCGCTCGTGTCCCCTTGTTCCTACCTAGGCTTGGCCCCTTTTGCCGAGCTGTTGTTTCTGCCACGTATCACGTAATAGAGAGGTCGGGCCAAATCTTCATTCATCAATTGCCCGCCACTCCTTGCGCCGGGGGTCCTGCCATGGTGCGGGGAGTTTCGTGAGGTAGCAGGTGGATTTGTCCCGTCCTTCGAACCTTCACTGCGCGAGTTGCTTTTGCTAGGGTTCTTTCGGTTTCCGAGAAGGCTGGAAACGTGCTTAAGAACACTGGTGGTTGTGACAACGCGCGTTTTTAATTTCAAACCAATTCGCACCGCTGGGACGTGACAGCGGGTCATTTCAAAAAGGCGCGCCACTGCTGTACGTGCGCGGGCGACTCAGGGAGACGTGCGGTGCGTCAGTTTCAGAAAGATGCGTGTTGAAGCGACGTCGGTTTCAAAAAGACGTGCGCTGACGTTTTGCTTTTTTCGGAAAGACGTGCGCCAATCACGTCTCGACCTTAAGGGTTGTGCGGTCAGTAAGAACGTGGGCCGTCGGATCATCTTCGGTCTGCATGGTCGATTCTTGGTTACTGTAGCTATAAATAGTGGGGAACCCCGGTCGGTTTGTCACTTATGCGGTTTGTCTACTGAGTTCGCGTCCAACCTTTCAGCTCGCGTCCAAGTCTTTTCCAGCTCGCGTCAAGGCTGGTTATATAGTCTTCACGGTTCTTTGGCTTGTTCTTCTAACTTTCTGGTGATTACTTTCCTGAATCCATCTTTTCCCCAATGTCTAACTTTGATAGCTCAGACGATTCTTCGAGTAGGGCCGACGTAGGTTCCACCAACCGAGCCGTGTCCCCCGACTGCCTCAGTGATCCTGAGGTGGAGCTTGAGGACTATGAACCAGTAGGCCGAGTCGCTTCGGGCAGTTTGGCATCTACCTCCCGCCGAGGTCGGATGCTAGACAGGTTTGGTCCTTCGACCATGACGCCTGAGGGGCTTCAATCCATACTTCTGTCTTACAATCTTCCTAAGGGGTACACATATTTTATTCCTTCGGGTAGCTTTCCTTGGGAACACGGTCCTAACGAGATCGTGATTTTTTTAGAGCAGCTCGTTGCGGGGTTGCGACTTCCTTTCCATCCCCTTCTCGTCAAAGTCATAAACCACTTCGGTGTCACCATTGGCCAGATTCATCCGAACTCTATTCGGAACCAGGTGGGGACAGTTTCCCTTTTTTGCGAGCAGAACTTCCCCTTGGACTTAGAGATATTCTCCTCTATCTTGATGCTCAAGAGACAGGCGGGTTCTCTTCTTGGGGGGAGACGGGCGTATTACCTTTCTCTTCGCCAGGGTTTTAAGCTTCTGCACGATCTTCCTAATAAGGTCCCGGCATGGAAGCGGGACTACTTCGGCGTGCGGAATGCACAAGGATGGCCCTTTCAGACCGGGTGGGGTGAGGCCGCTCCCGATTTAGGCGTGACTCTTGATAAAGAGACGGTGAAGGGCCTCCGACAATGGGCACGGCAAGGTTTAAAGTGCCACCACTACTTAACGGAGGCCAAGCTTATTGCAGCCGCCCTAAGTTCGGGTAGGTTTCTAGCTATGCGGTTTTCTTGCTTGCTCTGTTCTTTTCGTTTTTTCTGATGTCGAACTCGTTTCTGCAGGTGTCATGGACACGAAGAGAACTCGTGGGGGGCTTTTGTTCCAAGGTATGAAGAGGAGGAAGCTGGTCGCCAAGCGAACTCGTACCGAGCTACATCTGGATGAGGAGCCCCAAGTTCCAGACCATACGCCGGAGGATCTGCCCAGGGAGCCCGAAGTGACTCCATCGGTGCACGAAACTGCCGGGGCGCCTTACGCTGAGACCACTCATACAGGCGCTCCTGCATACTCAAGTGCTCCTGCTCACTCCGGGTCTGCTCATACGCGGGCTGCGCCCTCAAGCTCAGGAGCTCAAGGGGAGTTTAGGAGCGTGTTGACGCCGAACTATGCTCTTCAGAAGAGTAGGGACGCTACTTTCCCTGAGGAGGTCACGGCGTGGACCGATCTTCCCTTGAATCAGGTCGCTTGCCGCGCCGTAACACATGCCATGGTTGTAAGTTATATTCCGTCTTCCTTTTTTATTATGTTGCTTATGTTGTTATTTGCTCACTTGTTTCTTTTGGTAGGTGAATTATTCAATTCATGCCTTGGCGGCCCAAGTGGAGAGGAGCTCGCGACAGGCGCAAGCTGCTGATGCTGCCGCTCATGCTGCTGAAGAATCTTTCCGTGTTGCAGAGGCAAATACCCGGGCTGCTGAGGCGGCTGCTTATGCTGCTCGCGTCGCGATGGCCAGGCAGGCGTGGTCTCAGCGTGATGCCGAGGCCATGGGGGTAGTTGTCAAGCATATGACGGACTTGAAGTTGGATTTGCAGCATCAAGTCGAATATCTTCAAAAGGACATCAGGGAGAGAACACAGATTTTTTCCCAAGGCATTGAAGATGCCAAGAAGAAGGCAGTTGAAGACTACATTGCCTCTCCGCGTTTTGACGATCTAATGGTGGATTCATACAGGAGGGGGTTCAAGTTGAGCCGGTGGATGATCCGGAATACGTACCCCGACCTCGATGTAAGTGCCATATCCACTTCGCGTATAACTCAGGAGATGGCCAATGCTGCCGATTGCAAGCCGGACTCTGAAGGAGAGGCAGGGCCTTTGGGTGTTGTTGAAGTGCCTTTCGATGGCGAAGAAGTGGCTCCGGGCATGTAATTTTTTTTTTCTGATGGCCAATGTACTGTTTTTGCAATGGAATATATGTCTTTTTCCCCGTGTTCTTCTTCCCCGAACTGATTCTGTCTGCCACTTTGTCCGGGTTATTATATTCCCGCGGTCTGTTATGCCACGAACTGGTTTTTTTGCCAAGCTGATAATATGCTCTTCTTTGCTTGTTTACGCCGAGTTTCCTCTTGGCTTGCATCGTGGCACATAGGACCTGATTTCGTCCACTTCGCTTGGTGGTTTATAAGTAGTATCGCCTTAAGTTCACGATGTTCCATGCTCGAGGTACTCGTTTGCCTTCAAAGGTTTCGAGTTCGTATGCCCCCCCGAGCGTTCTTTTTACTTTATAGGGCCCTTCCCAATTAGGTCCAAGCTTGCCCACACCGAGTTCGGGAACCATAATCTTACAAAGGACCAGGTCGCCGACTCAGAAGCTTCGTTGCTTTACTCTGCTATTGTAGTAGCGAGCTACCTGCTGCTGGTATGCCGCTGTTCGGATGTGCGCGAGGTCCCTTACCTCGTCCAGTAGGTCAAGGTTGGTACGTAACTCGTCTCCGTTCGTCCGATCGTCGTATGTTTCTAATCGCAATGTTGGTATTTCGATTTCCGCCGGGATCACTGCTTCGGTGCCGTTGGTGAGGTTGAAGGGGGTTTCTCCCGTGGCGGTTTTTTCGGTAGTTCGGTGAGCCCATAAGACACTTGGTAGCTCTTCGGCCCACAATCCCTTAGCTTGATCCAGACGTGCTTTCAGTTCGCGCAGGATGGCTCTGTTCATTACTTCCGTCTGACTGTTTGCCTACGGGTGCGCGACTGACGTGAAGTTTTGCTAAATCCCCATGTTCTGACACCACTCTTGGAACTTGATATCCTCGAATTGCTTGCCGTTGTCGGAGATTAGTACCCGAGGTAACCCGAACCGACATACTATGTTCTTCCAAAAGAAGTTCTGTATGTTTTGAGCCGTGACAATTGCCAGAGGTTTGACTTTATCCACTTCGTAAAGTAATGTACTGCAACAACTAGGAATTTTCTTCCACCTGTTGCTGGCGAGAATGGCCCCAGGAGGTCGATGCCCCATTGTAAAAAGGGCCACGGGCTGGTGAGGTATTTGAGGTCGGAGGCAGGTTGATGGTGGATATTGGCGTGCTTCTGACACCTGTCACAATTTCTTACGAGCTCGACAGCTTCTGCCTTCATCGTTGGCCTGTAGTATCCTTGTCGAAGTGCTTTTTGGGCGAGTGCTCTGCCCCCCAAGTGTCCGCCGCACATGCCTTCATGAGTGTTGCGGAGTACGAACTCGGCTTCGGCAGGTCGCAGGCAACGCAAGTAGGGGAGCGTGTAGGACCGTCGATATAACCGTTCGTCTATTATGACGTATTTGGCTGCCTGGCGCTGCACCCTCTTGGCCGCACTGCATTCTGCAAGGAGGGTTTCGTCAATCAAGAAGCTCGCGAGTGGGTCGATCCAGCTCGGCTCTGCCTCCAAGACGGGAGCGACCTCCTCTGTCCCCCCAAGAATACTAGGCCGAGGTAGGTCCTTTATGTACACAGTTCTCATATTGTTGTGACTTGTACTGGCTAACCGGGACAGGGCGTCGGCCTCAGTGTTCTCTGACCTCGGGATTTGCCTGATGATGTGTGTCTGGAAGTTGAGCAGGGCTTCTTTTACTTTGGCCAAATATGCGATCATGGAGAGCTCGCGTGCTTCGTACTCGCCGGTAACTTGGTTGACCACGAGCTGAGAATTGCTGCCGATGACCCAGTGTTTTGCCTTTACCTTTCGCGCTAGGTCCAACCCGGTGATCAATGCTTCGTACCCTCCCTCGTTGTTGGATGCCGCGAACTCAAAGCGTAGTGCATATTCTAATTTTGTGCCGCCCGAGCCGCACAAGACTATTCCAGCTCCGCTGCCTTGCCGGTTTGAGGAACCATCCACGTGAAGGATCCAGGGCTCCTCATCCCAGTTCGCATTTCGCCCGACCAGGAGAGATGCCACATTGGCTGCTACTTCACGGGGTTCGGACTCTATGGGTTAGGGATCTCCGGGTCCACCCGAACTAGGGACCTTGGGCTCGACCTGTGGGGCTTCGTGGCTGAAAGTGCACTCGGCGATAAAATATGCCAAAGCTTGGGCCTTAATAGCGGTTCTCGGTTTGTACTAGAGGTCGTACTCGCTGAGTTCGATGGCCCATTTCGTCAGTCGACCGAAAACCTCAGGTTTGAGTAAAACTTGTCTAAGAGGTTTGTCAGTCAGGACGATGACGGTGTGAGCCTGGAAGTATGGGCGGAGTTTCCGAGCTGCTGTTACTAGGGTGTATTCTAGTTTTTCTATCTCCGGGTACCTTGCCTCTGCTCCCTGCAAAATTTTACTAACATAATAGATGGGTCGGTGGACCCAGTCTGTTTCTTTTATTAGTACCGAACTGACCACCTCGTCGCTTGCCGAGTGGTACAGTTGTAAGACCTCGCCCACCTCGGGTCGGGCTAAGGTTGGCACACTAGCGAGGTAACCTTTTAGTTCGTCGAACGCGAGCTGATAGTCATGGGTCCACTCGAACCCTTTGCCTTTGATTGCCTTGAAGAAGGGTAGGCAGCGGTCTGCTGATTTGGACATGAAGCGGCTTAGAGCGGTTATGCGGCCGTTTAGTCTCTGAACCTCTTTTACTTTCTGAGGTGGTCTCATATCTAGAATGGCTTTTATTTTGTCTGGGTTGCCCTCAATACCGCGTCGATTGACAATGTACCCTAGGAACTTGCCCGAGGTGACGCCGAAGACACATTTGTTGGGGTTCAATTTCATGCTAAACTGACGCAGGATTTGGAAAACAGAATCTAAGTCTTGTATTAATTCTTGTGAAAACTAAGTCTTGACGACCATGTCGTCTACATAGCACTCTATCTTCGTACCAATCAGGGGCCGAAATAGCCTATTTACAAGTCTTTGGAAAGTCGCCCCGGCATTTTTTAGTCCGAAGGGCATGACCTTGTAGCAATATAGGCCGAACTTGGTTATGAAGCTGGTTTTTTCCTCATCGGATGGGTCCATCCTAACTTGGTTATAGCCCGAGTAGGCGTCCAGGAAGCTTAGCAACTCGTTTCTCGAGGTCGCGTCCACTAGGCGGTCAATTATGGGGAGGGGGAAGCAATCTTTCAGGCAAGCTCGGTTCAGGTCGGTATAGTCGACGCACATGCACCACTTGCCGCTTGCCTTTTTTACCAACACCGGGTTGGCCACCCAGCTCGGGTAATGGACTTCCCTTATGAAGTTTGCTGTGAGGAGCTTCTCGACCTCCTCGTCGACCGCTCTCCAGCATTCTGGGGCTAAGTTGCGTTTCTTCTGTCTAACGGGTCTGACTACAGGGTCAGTATTAAGTTTGTGAGTTATTAGTCCAGGGCTAATGCCAGGCATGTCAGCCGCGGACCAGGCAAAAATATCTAAATTTTGAAGTAAAAAACTCACCAGTTCGGTTCGTAGGGGATCCTCGATGGAAGCTCTGATGCTTAGTGTGTGAGCTGGGTCCGTAGCTGAAGTCTGGATTGCGACAGTTTCCTCCGTGGGCGATGCTCGTTCCTCACCTTGCTCCGCAGGCCGCTCCAGTTTGAGGTCGTCGGCCGCCTTGGTTTTTCCCTTCAGGGCGGCAACATAACACTTGCGGGACTCGAGCTGGTCGCCCCGCGCTACCCCTACACCGAAATCCGTAGGGAACTTCATGGCCAAATAGTAGGTGGAGACCGTCGCCCGTAGGATATGCGTGATCTACTGCACTATTATGGCATTGTATGGGGAGGGGGTCGTGACTACCAGGAAATCATGGTTGAGTCTGACTGCACAAGGCCATGTGCCGACTTCCACAGGGACGGTTACTTTTCCGAGGGGCCTGACTTCCTCTCCACTGAAACCCACCAGGGGAGTGTTTGCGGGCTTCAGCTCGCTCCTCTGTAACTGCAGCTGGTCAAATGCTGATTTGAAGATGATGTCCGCTGAGCTGCCCGAATCTACAAGTGCACGCCTGACCTCGAAGTCGCTGATCCTTAGTTTAATGACAAGCGCGTCATCATGGGGGTAGTGGACCCCTCATGCGTCGTCCTCCGTGAAGAAGATTGTGTGGCACCGTTGGCTGGTGACGAAGTGTGTGGTGAAGACCTGCACGAACTGGGCCCAACACTTTATCGACCCAGGGGCCAGGTTCCTGTACCAAGTGCGGGCTACCCCCCTGAGGGTGGTGGTAAAGGCCACGCACATGCACGATTTGCTGGCCCTGGCGAGGTGCATTTGGGACTGAAAGGCGTCAACGTGGTCGTTGGGGTCGAAGGACCCGTCGTACTTGTCCAGAGGTGGGAGCTTGAAGTCTTTGGGTAAGGGGACCGCTAGGAGTTCCGATGCGAGGGGGGAAGGAACCGAGAGAACCGGGGCAGCCCCTACCTCGTCCGAGCTCGTGTCTTTGCCTCTGAATTCTGACAAGGCACGGGTGGCGGTTCGGCGACTTTGCCGGCGCCTTCGCTGTTGAGCGGGCCTTGTACTGGCGCTGCTGGCCTCCGTGTTACCGAGCTCGATGGGCTCGGAATGCTGGTAGTCTGCCGCCAGGGCACCGAATCGGTTTTCAGTGAGCGGGAGCTCGGGCTTGGAGCGTCGGGGTGCCGACCTCGCGGGCGAGGTTCCCGACCCGCCTGCGGGTTGCGAGGCGGGGATGACATTTTTCTCTCTTCGGCCAGGGGACGAGGCCTGGCTGTTAGGGTGGTTCTGGGGCCGGGAGGCCTTCGCCTGGTGGGGGCGTCCATCCTGTGGGGAGGCCTTGACCGGCCTCGGAGCAGGGTGGCGAGGTGGAAGTAGCGGTTGGTTCAGTGGCAGTTGGGGGAACTGCTGTTGATAGTGATACTGGGAGATGTTGTGCAGTACTTGGTGCTGGTGAAGCTGGTGCTGCTGGAACTGTTGCATTTGGGCTTGCATTGCCCGCATGCACTGCATCAGGTCCTCCAACCAGTTTTGGCTGGTTGCCAGGGGGACGACAGTCGGTTCAGTGAAGGTTGTCTCAATGGGGAGAGGAAAAGGGATGCTTGTGGTAGGAGGGTTTACGGGTGCCACTGCTTGTGGCGCATTCAAGCTGGGGATCCCATCCGCCGAAAGGGGGATGGTGAACTGTCCAACGCACACCACGGGGACTTGAAGTTGTTCCCCGGTGGCGTTTGTCTCTGTGCCACGTTCGGTGTTGCTGGAGAAGGCCATGAGTGTTGGGTTTTTTTTTTTTTGAAAAGGGGTTATCAAAGTTTGGAGGGAGGCTTTTTGAAGCGTGTTCCCACAGACGGCGCCAATTGATGGAGCGCGATCCGGCCGGTCTTAGCTGTCCGCGGCCTTGCTTCCGAACGGGGTAGCAGGAAACCTGAAACGGAGGAGATGGGGAAGCTCCGGGGGGAACCCGGTGTAGAGGCTCCGAAGCTCAAGTTAGAATCATTCAAAAGCAAGGTAATACCAGATAGCGCAAAGTTGGCATACCTCTGTTGTCGGGGGGCAGGGGGCTCTTATAATCACTTCGTGCACTCGTCCCGAGGCCCTTGTCAGGTCAGGTATGATTACCCTTGTGCTTGTCAATTCGGTTGTCGTCCTTTCTGCTGAGACATAACCGTCACTGCCTAACCGTCTATCTAACTGGAGATGGAAGTGTCAGTGGCGGTGGCATGGCCGTTTAGAGTGCTGCCGCCAAACGTCAGATCCCAAGTCAGTCGGGCGCGGCGCCCTCGGGCACGAACTTCCTTAGTGTCAGGCATGGTACGACTTGTTTGGTTTTGGTGCCAGGTGATGCGAAGTGCTGAGCGAGGCGGTTTTGAGCTCGGAAGTATCTATAGGGCAGGTTAGTTCGGCGAGGTGTATCCCGAGCTGTTACAAAGTGGGTCAGTTCGGTGAAGTGTATCCCGAGCTGTTACAAAGTGGGTCAGTTCGGCGAAGTGTATCCCGAGCTGTTACAAAGGGTGAGTTCGGGCCCCCGGTAGAGAGTTCAGTCCGTTCGTGTCCCCTTATTCCTGCCTAGGCTTGACCCCTTTTGCCGAGCTGTTGTTTCTACCACGTGTCACGTAATAGAGAAGTCGGGCCAAATCTTCATTCATCATAATTGAAATAAGCTAAAGAAGGGTTTCATTTCCATTGAAGGGGATGGAATGAAGAGTTATCATTCTAATTCTTATTCTAGACCCTTATTCCCGTGAACCAAATAAGTCTTCAATAACCACCCCATTAAATGTCTCACAGTATATGTCCACCATGTATTGAAAAACTTCACCGATGATAATACCAAGAATAATGATGTGATCATTTGACAAATGTTCCAAAGGGGGTGGTGATTCGGTGTCGTATTTGCCTATTTGGTGTTGGTGATGCGTGTAAAGTTCATTTGTAACATTAATGTGAGTTCACTTTTGCTAAAATGTCGCAGCAGAGGGCTAAAATCCAAAATCATGGCCTTTCATGTGGAGCACACTATGATACATAAAAGGTTTTGATTTATTTTTATTTTATATTTTCTTTTGTTGTTGTTTAAGCACATTGTTGTTTAAGCACATTGATTTGTACTGATGTGCTCACGTAGGAGTAGATTGAAAGGGAATATCAAACTCATTAAAATGATTAAGTGTCTGTTTGGAATGACTGAAACTTTGATTCAGCTGCTTTCATTTAGCCCCTTTTAAGAAACTAATAAATCAAACTTTACAAGTACGCCAAAAAATTTGATTGAATGACAATGGAACCCACCACGTCAAGCTTATATTTTAAATCCAAAAGACAACATGGAAGTTCTACTAAATAAGGGATTGTTTGGTAAATATTTTTTGAAAGATCTTCTGCAAGTTCTAATAGCTAAAAGACGATTTGAGCTTTTACATTAAAATTTCAATAGTTTGAAGATCGTTCGGTTAAGATGTGTTTGTTCGTACGTTTTTTTGTGTGAAGATGAGTTGAAAAAATGCGAAAAACTCCATTTGGAACTTTCTGAAAATAGCATAAAATGGGCTTCCCATATATTTTCAGAACTACGACTTTTGATGCCTAAATCTTTTTTCAACCAAATAGAAAAAAACCAAAATACAAGCTGCCAAGTTTCTAAAAAACCAACAACCCACACAAAAAAACACAGTAAACAAGGACTAAGTCTAATAAGTTTGTATCATACATGCAACTCCACTTACCAAAAAAACTCCGGGGTTAGTGAGATAACTATTATTTTGTGATGAGGGTTATTATAATATGCAAAAATCTTGAACATATGGTTTTTGATATGTTTTTAGTGATCAAATTTTAATGGCTATAGGTGGTGATGAGGGTGGATTTGGCCCTCTAGTGAAATTGTGACACCTGACACCTCATGCAAACCAAGTGCAGCCTCTTGACAACTAGGCAGCTCGACATATCTCGCCACAGGCAGCTTGGCATAGCTCACCACAGGGAGCTCGGTAGAGCTCGCCACAAGCAGCTCGGCATAGCTCCCCCCCCCTAGGTAGCTCACCACTTGTAGGGTAGCTTGGTACAAAAGAGCAGTTCGGCATATCGCTGGAAGATCTCCTGCCTAACAACCATACCTGACAGATCGGGAGACCTGCACCCACGTCTCTTGTCAGGAGGCGCCGTGCCTGCTAGCCCTGAGAGCTTTCCCTTGCCTGGCAGAGCCGTACTCTACAACAACTGCCAGCACCCGCCACCTCAGCTATGGTAGTAACGGCTGCAACAGAGAGACAGGGGCGGTTATGCCTGACTTGATAGAGGTTATTACACCTGATTTGACAGGACACCACTATATAAGGACTCCAACCCCCAAAGACAAGAGAGATGGAAAAAATTGAGGTAATCCCTGCTCTCTAGCTCTCTCATTTCTCCAATATCATCTTCAAGCTCTCTACAATCAGAGTGCTAACTTAAGCATCGGAGAGTCCCCGTCGGGTAAATACCCCCGGGTCCTCTGATTCAGTTCTTGTAGGTTCCTCAGCTCCCGCCGCCTACAAAGAGGAGCAAAAGATGGAGTTCTCGCAGGTCCCTCAGCTCCCACCGCCTACAAAGGAGGGAAGATCACCTCATGCAAAAGGCAGACGGGTTGCGCTACACCAGAGAGCTCCACCATCATTTGAGTCGCAGGCCACCTAGGAGCAGGTCAAATGACGAGTCTACCAAGGAAGTTTGCCATCAGGGAGCTCGCCATAGCTCTTCCCCCAGACAGTCCGCCATCAGGGAGCTCGGCATAGCTCTCCCCCAGGCAGTTTGCCATCAGGGAGCTCGGCATAGCTCTCCCCCAGGCAGTTTTCCATCAGGGAGCTCGGCATAGATCTCCCCCAGGCAATTCACCACTAGGGAGCTCCACCATCCTCTCCTAGGAGCAAGGTAAATGACGAGGTACCTAGTCAAAAATAAGTAAAAAAATTGATACGTGACCAGAACTGATTAGATCAGGTGGTTATCTTTCTATATTGGATGGTTGTGAAGGAGCCAAATTTTTGTCAATTTTGCGGTGTTCTCTACATTTCCCAAAACTTCAATGATAGAAGGTTGGGGCTTTATGCTCGGACTCCTTGAAATTTGGCCTTTAATGGACGAGGGATTAGCATCCTTTGGATTAATTATGTTACTTTGGGTATGATTAGTGGAATTTTGCAAGATTTTAGATGAAAATGTTTTGTAGTTTATACAACAGCTGAACTCCATCCAGTCATATCTCCTTAACCCCTCCAACCCTATAAGTTATATTTGTTGAGGAGCTCAACCTTGGTTTTGGCAAAATTTGAAGGGGCGTGGCTTGAAGCCTGATTCTACCTAAATCCAAAACAATGATTTTCAAAATTGGACTGGATCAGATAATCGGATTAGTAAAACCTAAAAATTAAACACAACTATTTTTTGGGCAAAAAACGTTGATTTAATTAGCGAACTATCGACCTAGGTGATTAAATCATCGAATTGTTAATCCAAATAACAGTTTTTTGGCCTTATTTATTTATTTTTATTTTTGTTCAAGTCAAAATCACCATTTATTCAAATCAATCAATTGGATTATTCAATCCAAAAAACAGTCTCATAATAATTCCCTATCCGGTCAGGTTTTAAAAACATTGCCCGAAACAATATACAATCAAACCTGAAGTCCGGTTCATAGATATGACCATCAAAGGCACCAGGGTTTGATCACAGGTCTCCAACCGACCTAATTATTTTTTTTCATAATTTCAAAGCTTATAATCATGCTGTTCGTAATGGTTAAAAATAGTATGTTTGTAATATTTTGATTAGTTAATAGAATTGTTTGTTTTCCTGATTTTTAAAAGAAAAGCCCCACTAAACATGCAGGGGAAAGAGAAAAGCAAATTGATGACGGGGATTTACCCCAAAGAAATAAGAAGGGTTTTTTACCTTAGACACGTGGCAAGGTGATGGTTTGAAACTTGCTCAATGGGGATAAACAAAAGTATTATTAACTGGAATCCATTCAATGGTTGGTACTGTTTCTTAAAAAATGGGACAAGTAACATCGTAAGCATCATTTACCATTAGCTACTGTCCTTGTGTTTTTAGGTTGCAAATGGTATACAACCCCTACATTTTTTAGGCAGTACTTGCTATTGTGGCTTTTACCCTTCGAGAAACATATTTTGTTAAATGAATTTAATTTAGAATAAATATTTGATTAACTGAATCTAATTGCTATTTTTCTTGGCGGGAACCAATCATATTACTCCATACTAGTCATAACGCATCTAACACACAAGTTGATCGATCCATGGCAGTAGGCATGGTTTTCAAAATCAGGACGGATAGTCGGACTGGGAAAATCGGGAATTGGTCTGTTTTTTCTCAAAATTGGATTTTTACAAAAAAATATTGATTTAATCAATAAATCATTAATTTGAATAGTTGAACCATTCCAATTATTTAAAGGTTTGGATTATTTTTACAAAACGGGCTGATTGTTCAATTCAAACGATCGAATCGTTTAACCCAAAAATCAAACCCCTAATCGATTCATTATCCCGCTCAATTTTAAAAATCTTGACAGTAGAACAGCTATCGTATTCAGCTAATAAATTTGTGCATGGAGTGTTGAACTAATGGTGATGACTAAGATAGTGAGGTGTAACATGCACTTTATCGCCTGTCGGTAAAAAAGTTATCAAATCCAGCTAATCCAATCCCAATTTATGCATTGGGATGTTTAACTAATTGTGAACATGTTAGGTACTGTGGTGTTTTAACTTACAACTGTAGATTTAAATTATAATATTAAGAATCAAGAAACTGAGATGTTTTGGCACAAAATATATTATAAAATAGTTTATTGTATTCTAAAACATGTAAATTGTATTTGAATTGGGAAAAAATCAAGACAAAACTACACGTTAGGAAAAACACTCTTCAATTCACCGTACCAACCAATGATATATAGGCTTAGCTTGAGAGTGTTTAGAAATAAGTGTTTATTTGCATTTGGGACATGAAAAGATAATTCTGTCAATTTAGGTGAGTTGAATTAGAAGTACAAAGTTGGTGTATTAGACAAAACATGAAACCAAAGCGAGAAGGCACTTTGACACTCAAGTCAATAACAGGTGATGAGATTGTCAGGCTGAGTTGTTGAGGATGAACTGGTTTGAGCCGAGGAAAGAGGTATGAAAGCAAAAAGGCTAGAGAGCGAGAGAGGGTAGAAAGAGCCAAATAGAGAAAACCTTGGGGGAGATGCTTTTAAATAGAACTATGACACATCCCTTGTATGGCTTAAGGGAGGAGACCGCCCACCGAAGCCTTTGGATGGCTCCGCTTTCCCTGGTGGGGACATTTATTTATGAGATAAATTACACTTCCTCCGACGTTCTCGTTTGTAGGATTGTCTGTTGACCATGGTGTGTGGTATGCTGATCCGATGATATAGCCCAAATAGGTCAATTGGGCCAGGGACATGGTAGCGTCATGACCCTAACATTTCCTTTCTATCATGTCTTTGCCCGTCATGCCATTTTGATAACACCTTTACTTTACTATCCCAGTTTGAAATAAGTGTTTTTTCACTAAATGCTCATGAATGCTTATTAGAATGAACACTTATTTTATCAAATAAGCACTCCCAAACTCCACCATAGTATAATAAATATTTGCATTATTTTTATTTTTAAAATAATGCTTGTGAACATGAAGTTTGGAAGTAAAATGGTGTGGCCCTACCCTATATTCAAGAGACAAATGGAAGTAGGAAGAGGGTTATTTGTTTGGGAGCGAGGTAGGAAGCATGATGATGTAGTACTGATCCCACTTTATATAAGAAGTAGGAGGAAGGTGGTGTAAATTTTGCATTAGTGAGGTGCAAAATTTATACTGCCAATGAGTATAAATGAAACAAAAAAAAAAAATCAAATTTATACTTCATAAAAATGCAAATAATCAATACAAACAAATAAATGAAAAATAGAACCAGGTGCAAAATTTATATCTGGCTCAAATTTGCACCGCAACCAAATGCAGTATAAGGAGTTTCACCAAACCAAACATCTTTTGAAAATTAGTTATATATATATATATATATATATATATATATATATATATATATATATATATATATATATCATGACAGGTTTGAATTAAAGATGAAGACATATTGTGATTTTAGCTTATCATTTGATTTTTCGGTTCGACTTTAATGCCAAAAATACATGATATTGAGAAAACTTACAACCAAACCAACATCATGAAAATAATAACCAATTAGGTGAATTTTCATCAAAATTCACATGGGATTGTGATTGGTCAAAACCTTTCTGATATCATGTCTTTCCGGTATCATAGATTTTTCCTTAATTTTTTTCTCACTCAAATCCAGACAAAAATATTCTTTCTTTTATTTCAGAAAGAGATTGCCATTGAATCCACATGTGCATGTGATAGATGATTTCTTACTCATGCATGCTCCAACCAGAACCTCGTCCTGATCTATCTAATAAATGCTTGATTAAGAGTGAAAAAGAACAGAAGACCATGCATTAGCCTTATTTCCTTCCATCGCCATTGTATATCATTCATTCATTGGTATACATTATCCATTTATTATGACTGTTTTCTCAAATCAATAATTGGACTGAAGTGTTATTTCATGATCATAAATCCGAAGCAAAATAAGTGGCAGGGATCAAATGAGTTGGAAGTTGTCATTATTCTATATTCCTTTACTTTTCCACAACTAAGGAGGAGAAAACTGATTTTTCATTGGAAGGTGCAAAAAAAATGTAATTCTTGAATTATAAATGAAACATCTATAGGTCACTTTGTTGGTGGTATCTATAATGCCAGAGTTCAGAAAGTTGTGATACCATAAGAACTATGACCTTTCAGATTTCAGACCTCCCTATTTTGATGAATACCTACTGATTGTCTATCACGTTTATGAGTGTTTGATTGGTTATATCCAATGCCCCAATAACGTGATTGTTTATTTGAGGTTAAGCATCACAGCTGTAATGTCCTATGGGTAGGTGTGGATAAGAATATCCAAGTTCTAAGTATCACTACACTCTAGGGGTCTGTTTGGTATATGGATGGAATTGTAATCAGAATTACCTATTCCTCTTACACGGTTCAAATTGGAATCAGAATCAGAATGAGAATTGAGAAGTGGTTGGAATGTATTCTAATTCCCAGGAGAAGGGGAGAGAATGGCCATTCTTTCATATAGGAAAATGCCATCCTATCAGGATTAAGAATGTAAGTCTGATTTCATCTAATCAAACAATTGGAAACGAACTCTGATGAAAGCAAATTTGGCCATCCATTGACATCATGACATGTGGCATCGTAGAACAATTGGACAACACCCTAGCACCACAAGGGCAATGACTTGCCTTAGCCAAAATGATGGAAACCCTCGTCTTGGGCCCACCTATGGTACTTCATCGTAACCGGTCCAAGGGACTCAACACGAGGAGTGGCCTCCCTCGAGGACTTGTTGACTCGACTAAGGTCTAGGTGGTGTGACCTACAAGACATGCTTGTCGACCTCTTCTATGTGTGCATTCCATCACTCCCGGGTCTTCTGGAAATCAGCTCCTACACTGAATGTTTCGAAGGAAACCAAATAAGGCACAAAGTCTGGTCTACATGCACCATTACCTCTAAGGACTTCGGACCAGCCAATCATGTCTTCCCAGAGATCTTGGACGCATTACATGAATCCTACACCAAGCAATGCCTATATAAATGTCTCATCTCCTCATTGAGAGAAAAGCTCAACCCAGGGGAGCCATGGCGGGTCCCCATATGGTTTAGAAAATCTCCACTTCCTATGTAAATTTTCCCCTCCCCCCACTATCTACGTCAATGTTTGGCCCCCCTACATGGGTCCATCCATACTTCATTTAGGTTTTAGCCCCCTTATAAATTTTTTTTGGCTCTGCCTTTGGCTCGAACTGTACTCTAGCAGGGATCACCAAATCGCACATCATCAAACTATATTTCGACAAACCAAATAGACCAGTTCATAATTTATTTAAAATGAAAACATATAATGGTGGCAGCCATATGCTAAAAATGGGATGGTCCAATTAAAATGTGCCACATGGTAGTGGATCACCGTCTTACCTTTATACAATATTTATTTTTCTTTTATTAGGATCTTTAAAATAAGATAGATTGTTTTTCTAAGGTGGTAGTACCTTTATACAATATTTTTTTATTTTATTAGGATCTTTAAAATAAGATAGATTGTTTTTCTAAGTGACAAGCCCCATTGCTTGTCACTTGTCTATTTTCTTTTCAATAATTAATACTAATCATCAAATGGGCTAAATCAATTTGATCATAGGGCCTTTGTATTAAAGTCAACAAAAAAAATAAAGACACACCATCCAAAATTTTAACCAACTTTTCCAATACGATTAGTAAGTAATATTGTAACATGTTATTGGAATTTCAATTGTCATTTATTCACACAAAAATCGTAAAAGCAAGACTTAGAACCTGGCTTTAACTTTTTTTTTTTTTTTTTTTTTTTGTTTCTTTCTGTGATGCAATCATTGTGTGCACTTCATTCAGTTGTTATGAGGAGGGGTGTTTATAGTTCGGTTCAGTTCAATTTGGACAATATTTCAAATCAAACTAAGAAATTACTGTCCGAACAATTCATAGAATAAATCAAACTGTTTTAATATAGAAATCAATACAATTTAGTCTATTTATTGGGCTTAATTGCTTAACCCCAACTTTTGTGTTAGAACCATTGTTTATATATGGTTATTAAGTGGATGTGAGGTCAAAAACGTAATGAAATGGGTCCTTAGCCCCTCACAAAACTTGAACTAAAAATTAAGGGTCATTAACGCTCCTCCAATTTCTAAAATAATAAAAATACATGTTGTTTATTTTTTCTTTAAAAGAATCTGTAATGGACCCAAACCATCTCACAGACCATTTTCCCCAAATCCTACTTCTTTTACTTACCATCTCAATTTTCTTGTTTAACCACTCCCCCCCCCCACCACCACCACCAAAAAAAAAATAAAAAAAAAATTTCTTGGCTCCACCACTACCATTGACTTAACCCAATTAGAAAATCCAAATAACAGCATAAATAAACAAATATAATTTAAATATCAATATGAAATATTAATAAGTGCCATATATTAATGTCATTCAAATTACATTCACATTTTGAGTACATAAAATTTTGATTTAGGGTTTGGTTTGGTTTCCAAAATGATATATCCCAAACCAAAATGATAAATCACATTTTGGTTTGGTTTGGTTTTGGTTAAACCAAAACCATAAATCAAAATTTGATATTATCCCAAACCAAAATGAACCATTTCTAAATCCAAACCAATACAAATCACCAATTTGAGATCACACATGATTTTTTCCCCTTTTTTTGGTAATCGATCACACATGAATGAAATGAAAAGAAAGCTCGCTCGTGGACTTGGAGTGCAGGACTATAAATACTAACATAGCAATGACTAATAAGTTGGAAGGTTAACATAAAGGGCATAAGTTGGGTGCCCGATTTGAGAAACTTCAACCATATCCAGCTCATGTTCGGATTTGAGCCCATTGAAAATTTAACAAATTTTCACCCCAACCCAAGTTGCACAGGTTCTGGCGCCCACAGCCCCTCCGAAGCCATGTCTCGAATGCACGCTGAGAGGTGCACGTGGGGCGTGTCCTGTGGGGTGCCGCCAATCTGAATTCGAGATCGCTTCATGCAATGTCCGTTTCAACAATTTTTACAGCATCGGGAATATTTGTGTACTTATGTGCTTCGTTAGATGAGGAGATATTTCTAATGCAAGGCTGTTCAAAGGTTGTGAGCATGGACTTGCACTGAAGCCAAACTGGCTCAGTGTACTTTAAATAAATCCAAAGTTAGGTCCTTCCACCAATGCCTCAATCCTATTCATTAGATGCAAGGTTTTTAAAGCCAGACTAGACATGGAACCGTTTTGGTCACTGGTTTCCGCTAGGTTGAATGGTCTGATCATCTGGTTTGAATGGATAGCCTGTTTTAATTTTTAAAAAATAAAAATGACTAAAAACCGCTATCTGAGTTGAAGGGTGGACGGTTTGACTACTTGGGTTGGCAAATTGCTAACCAAATCAACAGTTTTTGTCCAAAAACAGTTTAGGGTGAAATGGAACTAATTCCTAGGTCAACTGGTCCAACCATCCAATCCAGTCCAGGTTTTCAAAACCATGATCAGATGTTATCTTTGCAATCCTAATCCCAACCTTCTCACTAGACCTGGCAATCGGGTTGGGTGGGTCGGGTTCAGGTTGGGTCAAGGTATTTTGGTTTGATTTGGGTCGTGTTGAATTAGGGTTGGATTGTCAAATGCTAGACCTTAACCCTAAATGTTCAGGTTAGGGTTGACCCATGGGTCAATTCGAGTCATCCCAAAAAAATAATTGAAATTTAAAAAGTGAAAACTTCTAACAATGCATAAATAATCCCAATTAGACTTGACAATCTGGTCAACGGGTTGACCTATGACCCATGACCCAAACCATCCAACCCAACCCAGTTTTTTTTGGGTTGGATCAGGTTGGGTCATTTTCACATTCAGGTTGGACCCTAACCCTATTTTTTCGGATTGAGTTGGATCGGGTTCGCGGTTGGGTCAACTTCTTGACAGGTCTACTTCTTACAATCCCCGTCCCCAAAATCCGAGAATTCTACCATGCAACCTAGAAGAATTCCCCTTATCGACTATTATTGCAGTAGGGTACCCAATATAATTAATATCTGATTCAAAACACCAAAAATTGCACCTCTAAATTGACCCACTTCACAGTTTATTTTCATTTTCTTCAAAGAATACATCATAGGAAAAAAATATAGACGAATGAAAAGAATAACAAATTGACACATCAAAATCAAGCAGAATTAAGGACCACTTTGGTTTACAGGAGTATGGGTGTAGTATCTGAATCAAAATATTGATTGGGCGGAATTGGAATCCCATTTTCATCTTAAATGGAATGGTATTCCTCGTTTGAGGGAATGGCCATTTTTTTCCTCTTCTATTGGAAATATGAGTACATTCCAATTCATTCCAATTCTTATATAAATCAAACTGGCGAATGAAATAGACCATTCCAATTCCAATTTCGATAGATTTTGATTTTAACCGAGAACCAAACAGACCCTAAGTAAGAATAGTTCACAAACCAGCGAAGCTGAGCTAAACCATATCGTTTATGAGACGCTTGTGCCGGTTGTAATGCTTCTCTATGAACACCTTCGAAGCACCTTCTATTGTTTTAAGCCATGTCTGCAAATTACATATACAGTTTCCATCCGGTCAGACCCATAACCCGTTTTGCGTCTAATTGATAGTAATCAGTGTAAGAAACAAACAGTCCAAGTTTAGTTACCTTCTCGACTGCTCTCAACAAGGATTTGTTTCTGAATTCCCTCGCTCTGAGATGCATTCTCCCGATCCCGAGCTGCCGAAGCAGCGCCGGCCTCCGGGTTGCAGCTCGGGGAAGAAGAGATTTGCGTTCCACCAAGCTTGAACTGCTCTTCGATGGGCTGTCACAGCTTGCTCTGTCGCCACTCGCCGGACATGTCTTGCGGCGTTTCGGCACTCGCAATCGCAACTCTTTCTTTCGCGAAGCCTCGTCGTCCAAGTCCGCAAACTTCCTGAGCAATTCGTCCGAAGATGCTTTCTTTACGTGCTGGACTGTCACAGATTCCATGAGAGCTCGCTTTGCCGCTGCGTGGTTAACCCAGATTAGTGAGAGAAATAAACGCGAACAGATTTGGGACAGTTGGCTGGGTGGTCGATTGGAAGGGATGGACCGCAGAAGAAAGAGACTGTTGATTGATTACGGGGATGTAATGGGGATTGATGCATGAGTTGCCTTATTGAGTGGGAGATGACCGTTGGGAGGTGTGGTCAGTGACTCAGTGGTGGGGGTTATTTGAATAATTGAGAGTTGAAGGGGAGAATATAGCCGTTAAGAGGGTGGAAGCGGGCGATAAGTCGGTTTGAGGTCTGAAGACTCTGAAGAGATCCTTGTGATGTGCGTACCATACGAAATTAAATCGAGATTATTCTGAACTTCTATTTTAATTTTTCTAATTGGCGGGGTGGTCAGAACAGAAAATGCGCTCCCTCACGTTCTTCTCTGGCAAAAGCCGCGAAATGCAGAGCGAGAGTGTTCTGACATCTGTCCCTCCGGTAGCAGTGCTTGTGCTTTTGCTCCGAATAAGTGGGTCCGGTTCCCAACATTTGACCGAGCGTAATTTTCCAACAGGAGAGACCCGTTGGTGTTAAAAATGAGAGTTGACATCTTCTGCCAACAATACACGTTCCAAGTACCAACCCTCTACCAACTTATATAGCATCGCACGTCTCTCTCGCTATGACCTATGAGAGTGTAACCCATTGTGAAAGTGGGATCCGCTATGTATGACATTATGTTGGTGGAGGGTTGGAACGTGTTTGGTAGTCATGTAATCTAGATTGTATGACATTATCATTTTAAATTTGTCTCATATTTAACTTTTTATTTTTTTAAAATTTAAAAAATTGTAAAATTTTGAAGGATTCCAATAGAACCTATTAATAATTAGATCGAGACCGATTTGCATTGTTTGGTTAAAAGCGGAAAATCAAATAAAAAAATTGGTTTCATTTTTGGTTTTCTGAATTAGAAATTCAGTTAACTGAAATAAAATTAAATTTAATTATATAGTATAATATAATATAATATATATTAATGTATAATATATAATATATGGTATAGTATGTAATGTTATAAATTTATACATATATGTATATATATTAATGGAATTTGGTTTTAACCAAAAAATAAAGTGAACATTTCAGTTTTCCTATAATGTGGTTTCAGTTTGTTTTTTTCATCTTTAGTTTCAGATTTTAAAATTTTAGTTTATTTGGTTGGATTTTTAACCAAATAAACCAAATGCTCACCCCTAATTGTAGTTGATAATATATAAAGGTCTCTTGATTTTATTGTAATTTTTGTTATATTTTATATCTAAAAGGATATATTTCATAAACAATGTATAAGACAATTTTGATTAAGAACACTTGTTTTATAATCATATAAATATTTTATTATTTATTGTTATTTTTATTAAGTTTATACTATCAAAAAATGAAGTTAGGGATGGGGATTGATTTGGCGGTGTGGACGAAGATGGGGAATGAAGTCCCCGCCCTGCCCTGACCCTGACCCCAATTATATATATTGAATATTATTCATATTAACTATACTATTTTATATGATATTATTTATATATCAAAATATATTTAAAATATTGTTTATATTTTAAAATTTTCCTTTATTTAAAGTAAATATATTTTTTCAAACAATATTGTCAATTAAAAAAATTTGGGGATTTGAGTCCTTGCAAGGAACCCATCTTCGTCAAGGATTGGGGATGGGGGATAACTTTTATCCCCGATAGGGATTAAGGTCGAGGATGAAGATTTATTTCAAAATCGGGATTGGAGATGGGAATATGACCTCGCCCCGAACCCACCTTGTTGTCATTCCTAGTTCCCAAGTTGTTGTCATTCCTAGTTCCCTCTCAAAGCAACCCTTTTACAAAGGGGATCTCAATGCAATTCTACGCCTAGTTGAAAAGGGAAAAGGCAACCAATTGCTTTCCAGAAGCACCAATGACTTTCTTTCTCTCATTGAAGATTGCTTGCTAGTTGATCTAGGAGCTCATGGTGTTTACTTCACTTGGTCTAACAGTTGGAGAATGATTCTAATTAGTGAGAGATTGGATTTTCCTTGCATTTATCAATTGGCATGAGAAATATCCAATGGCTTTGTGTTGAATGAAATCATCTTTGGTTTAGATCACAACCTAATTGTCTTGTCCACAACTCTTGGTCCTGTCAACAACTACTAATCGGATCAAGCATAGTTGTGCTTTTGAGAGTGTAGAGATGGTGGGCTGATTGGGCCTTAGTAGGTAGTGGGCCTATTTTTTTATTGTCTTTTATTGTTGTATTTAGTGATGGACACCCTATGAAGGGCGATAATATAATTGTCCTTATTTTTTATAACAAAAGAATTAAAAGATTATTGGGGACCGAAGAAAGGTTTGAACTCTCTCTCTCTCTCTCTCACTCTCTCTTCCATCTTCTTCCTCATTTACTTTACTCATTCCCATCTTCTTCTTTTCATCTTTTTTTCTTTTCTTCATTTTAGATTATTGCAGGTGGGATCTACAACTTAGTATTAAAGTGGCGATCCAACCTTCTCTTCTCTTCTTCTTAATCCCATACATAGGTTGTATGGAGAGTCGATTGGTTAATTGATTAACAAGTATTCAACCTAGTCAATTGTATATTATGTTATGTCATTAACGTTTGGGTTATATTTCTTTTTTTTTTCCTTAAGTTTTTTGTTTCGAGATTTGTTTAAGGAAACTAAGGTGTCAAGTTTACATTATGAATCATTTGAGTTGTCAAAGCAATGTAAAAGTTTTTATTGTACAAGTAATAAAAGATCTATAATTCCTGTGTGTGTGGGGGGGGGGGGGCATAACATTTACCTTGCATGGGTGGTTATAAAGACTTTGTTTTGTTTATTAATGTGTGTTTTTTTTTTTGTTACACATAGCTTTCCCTTTTGCGATTTCATGTTGAAGTGCCCAAACTTGTGAAGAAGTTTCATGAATTTGTGCTTACCCAATTTGATACTCACATCAAGATATTACAATCAAATAATGCTAAGGAATATTTTGAGAATGATCTTGTTCATACTTTGAGAGGTTAGGGGTTATACATCAAAGTTCTTGTCTACCTATTCCAAAGCATAATGGGGTTGTAGAGAGAAAGAATTGACATGTTGTTGAAGTAGTCAAGATCATCCTTTTTATCTCCCATGTTTTGGTGAGATGTTAGGGTGATGCAATCATGATCATTTTATACTATTTTAATCACATTACCTCTCTAGTCTTAGGGTTTAGACTCCCTTTGTTGTTCTATTCCCTGAGAGTGAAATGTTCCTTATTGCCATGGATGTCTTTGGTTGCACGTGTTATGTTGATGTTCCTAGATCTTAGAGGTATAAGTTTAAACTCAAAGGCCCAAGATTGCATTTTCTTAAGGTATGCATCCACATAAAAGAGTTATTTCTGTTTTGATCCCACTAATGGAACTTGTTTTGTCTCCATGGGTGTTACTTTTACGAAGTCACTTCCTTTTTATGGTCATTCTCCTCAAGGAGAGCAATCCATTGAGTTGTTTGCTTTACCACCACTTCCTTTGCTTTCTCTTGTTGATCTTGGGGTTGAGTCATCTATGATCCTTCTATTTTAGTGCCAGAGCCTTCGTCCCTTAGATCTTCCATTCCCGTTCCTCTTCCTCTCAACGCCTGAAGGGGGGATAAGTCCTTCATCACTTGCTCTAGATCCTATCTTCCCAGACTTGGACCTACATATTATCATAAGAAAAGGTAAGAGGAATTGCACAACACATTGTATTTCCAAACACTTATCTTACAACTTGTTGTCCTCATCTTATTTTTATTTCTTAGCCTTCATTTCTTCTTGGCCTATACCCAAGTTAATTCTAGAGGCATTGTCTAATCCAAAATGGGGGAGACTATGAAAACTGAAAAATAAGCACTTTACAAAAATAATACTTGGGATAATATGGATTTGCCTCATAAGAAGGTAATGGTGGGATTTAAGTGGGTGTTTACTATTAAGTACCACACAAGGTTTTAAAAGACTAAAGGTGGAGGCAAGGTGGTTGGGTGTGGTAGGGGCGGGCCTAATCCTCAAAGCGTTTTGAGGCCTAAGCCTCGGAAAAAAAAAAAAAGATTACATTTTATGGATATAATCTATAGACAATAAGGACATGAGAAAACGTAAAATTAAGATTTTATATAATATTGTATGACTTATTTGATATATTATACATGGATTTGAATCCTACTTGAGTATTTTTTGTTTTTTAAAATCGAAACACTATAAGAATTAAGAAAAATACTATATAAATCATGCTTATATATCATTTATAAAGCAAAGAAATATTCTCTTATAGAAATCAAAAGAATGATCTAGATAATGTACCTCAACATTTGGATGTTGTAAAAGGAATTCTATTTTAGTTGAAGGGAACTCTAGGATATGGTATGCTCTTCTTTAGTGAAGGACACATGAAGTTAGAGGCTTATGTAGATGTTGATTGTCTTGATGATGGGAGACCTACATTGGGTTACTATGCCTTGGTTGTAGGGGAACATTGTCTCCTGGAGGAGTAAGAAACAATCAGTTTTAGTCAGGTCTTTGACTAAGGTAGAGTACAGGGCAACGACACATGAGGTTTCATAGTTGTTATGGCTCAGGTCACTTGTAGAGGAGATGGGCATTATACATAATAAGCCTTTAATGTTTTACTGTGATAATCTGGCTACGATCAACATAGCTCACAACACAGTTCAACATGATAGGTCAAAACATATTGAAGATGACCGATATTTTATAAAAGAAATGGTAGTTTCTAGAGAAATTTGCCTTCCTTTTATTGCCTCAAAGCAACAATTATCAAATGTTATGACCAAAGGTGTTCCCAAGGGAAAATGACAACATTGTGTAAGCAATCTGGGCATGATCAAAGTTTTAAAAGGCTAAAGGGAGAGGCGAGGCAGTCAAGTGCTAAAGGTTTGATAAATTATTCAATGACAAAGCAATAAACCATTCAGTTCGGCCATTTAAGCTCTTGTCAATTTTGGCAACTTAAAAATTATGAAAAAATAAATAATTGAAATTTCGAAAACTTAAGCTCTTATCAATTTGATAAATTATTCAATGACAAAGCAATAAAACATTCAGTTTGGCCACTTAAGCATTAATCTCTTATCAATTTGGGGAATTGACAAATTAATTCAACACTAAGCTCTTATCAATATGTTTTTAACAAATTAACTCACTTCAATATTTGTTTCAGTGTCTCATAAAGTCTAATATCAAATTATTATAGAAATTCAAAGTGTGTAAATAAATAACTTGAGATTAGGAATACATTTCTTTAGGAAATATTGTAAAAAAATTATGTATGTTTTTAATTCAGGATTTAGGAATCAGGAATACATTTTAGATTTTCAATTTAAGAATGCCAAATACATTTCTATTTTCTTGTGTGTACGTACACATGTACATACGAGAGAGAGGGAGGGAGGGAGGGAGGGAAGAGCCAGCCGCTTCACCAAATGGTTATGATTTATGAATTATGAAAGCAATTAGCAATTCAACACCTCCACAAATTTGCCGCTCCACCCAGCTGAGAGCCTAAGTAAAAAATAAGACAAAAGTGAACAACTAAAACAAAAAGAATGAGAAGTGACATGTAGGTCCTATACACACGATTTCATGAGAACTGAGAAATAAGATAAAAGTGAAGACTGAAGAGGCTAACCTCTATGTGCAGATTTCATAAGAATTGAGAACTGAAAAAGTGAAAAATTCCTTGAGCTACCGATGTGAATTGAGATATGAGAAAAGTTAGAACTTAGAACTGAGATTGAGAGCTTCTTGAGTTCAGTTGATGGAAAGAGATTTGGTTGATGACTCAATGAAACCCTATATTTTGGTGCTTTTACTTTTCTTTTTATTATTTTTTCCAAAATTATCCATGTTGAAACCACTTTTTTCCCACCCAAATCCATGTTTACTTAAGGATACTGCATCACAAAATTTGAGGTGCAAAGATAAAGACCTACACCTCTCTAAACCTGAGGCTTGCGCCCCTTGACCTAAAACAAGGGCTACCGAGGCTAGGAAAAATTTGGCCACATCACCTTGAGGTGTACGCCTCTAGCCTCACCTCAAATGCCTTTTAAAACTATAGGCATGATTGATATCTATGCTCAACTTGAGGGAGAGTGCAGAGATGATGGGCCAAGTGAACCTTAGTGGGCATGATTGATATCTTGTATAAGCAAGTTAGGCCTGATTGACATTGTGTATGCAAGCTGGGCATGATTGATATCTTGGATTATAAGACTTTCCATGCATTGAACAATAACCAAGGGGAAGCATTACTACATGAAAGTCAAAATTGATTTGAGTAAGGTGTATGATTGCCTTGAATAATAGCAGTCTTGATCCAATTGGGGTTGAAGTAACACTAATTAGATCTTCTTTAATGTAAGGTCTTAATGGAACTTACCTTCAGAGAGGCCACATAAAAACTGTAGGGTATCTATCAAGGGATCCCCTAGCCCCTTACATCTTCATTTTAGCTGCCCAAGCACTTTCTTGTGCAATCAATAAGGTTATTGATCGAAGTGATATCCAACCTCTTAAAATTCGAAGGTTAATTATGCATATCTCATAATTTTTATTTATAGGTGATTGTTTAATTTTTTTAGGTTGATATTCAAAATGCTCTTAATCTTAGAAGAATTATTGCAGATTACAGTGAAGCCTTAGGCCAACCGATTAATATGGCAAAATCATACTTGATTTTAGTAGCAATACTCTCTCTCACTTCTACTAAGTTATATTCTAAAGTCTTGGTATTAAAGAATCATTTAGAATCTCTAAGTACCTCATGCTCCCTACTCAAATTGGTTGGTGTAAAAAGCAAGTCTTTTCTGCCTTGGTGGATTGCATGTATTTGAGTCTAAATGAATGGAAGGGATCCTCTTTATCTCAAGCTGGCAAGGAGATTTTAATTAAGGTCACTGCAATCCCCCACCTCTTTTTACTAAATAACTCACTTCAAGATTTTGATAGGTATTTGTTACCAAATTAGTGCGGTGTTATTTCACTTTTATTGGGGACAAAAGGCTTATGATGAACATCGAATCAAATGGGTTAGTTTGAACAAACTTAGTTAGGAGATTATTAGGTGCTTTAATTAGGTTCTTTTGGGTAATGCTATTTGGAGATTATTACATGATTAGGATTCTCACTGGCTTTGATGATGAAAACCTTTCTTTTTCTTTTTTCTTTTAGGCTCAGTTTGGAAAGAGTACAAATACAAATATGTGGAGTGCAAAACTTTTTATTTTGTATGCATTTGTACTCTACATACTTGTATTTGCACTCTTTCCAAACTGAGCCTTAACTCCAATATTGTCACCACTATGATTGCTCATTTCCCTTCATGGGCTTGGAGAAGTATCTTTCATGGAGTGAATTTTCTGAAGGAAGGTTTGTGTTTATAGGTTAGGAACGAGGATATTGGCAATATCTAGTTATGTTTCCATTTTGCTTGAGCAGTATCTATGGCATGCCCTTTGAGTCTACTGGGAGATCTGGGGAATATTAAATTTTGTGATTGGTTTTCAGGATTCTTGCAGCAAGCTCTTTCCTTGGGAGATGAACAACACTTTTGGGTAGTTCGGGTAGTTGTAGCATGCTAGAAGATTTGGCTTGCAAGGAATAATTTGATATTTCATGACAAGCACCCATCCCCTACTTAGGTGGCTTAGAGAAGTGGTGCTCTTGTTGCAACTTTTTTGTTTTTGTTTTTGTTTTGTTTTGTTTGTTTTGTGTCACTAAAGCCAAACTTTCTTGCCCTTACACTTAGGTTCCTTAGTTGATGTTTGGTCCCTCCTCCTTTTGCATGTTAGATCAAAGTTAGCTATGATGCTAGTTTCAATGCTTTCTCCAAGGCAAGGTTCAAAATATCAATACAGGCTGATACACGACTTGTATCGGTACTATTTTTTATGTTTTTTTTTTCTTGAAACTGGTTTAGAGGGGCCGATTTAAGGTTGATCTACCATCTAAACCACTCGCCGACCTGAAATACCCCCTATAGAGGCTTATTGAGAAGGCTCCAATACGATATGTATCAGCTGATACGTGACAAAATTTTAATCCTTGCTTCAAGGCAATTTGTTTGCTAGCATCTTGTAAGCAAGGTTCAAAATATCAGTATCAGTTGTTTTTTGTTTTTTGTTTTTTTCAAATCTGGTTTAGAGGGGCCAGTTTAAGGTCTGTCCACCATCTGAACTTGTCAAAACCCCGATACACCCTCTATAGGGGCGTATTAGGAAGCTCCCAATATGATACGTACCGGCCGATACGGGTCGATATTTTGAACCTTGCTTGTAAGGGGTAAGTTGGTCAATTAGGTAATTAAACAACTTGCCCACGTCATTGCACTGCTATTTTTTTTTATGGGAAGAGTATCGGTTACCTCTGGTGGGTGGGTAAGTTTGTTGAAAATGTTAATCTTTCTCTTGCCTCTATCTTTACACAAATAAATGGAAGTGTGACTAAACATTGGCACTAGAAGTTACTTGGACAACATTTGCTCGAGAATCACTTGCCTAGTTAAGCACATTACCCAAGTATTGATAAACGATTGGGACCTAAAAGAAGAGTCAAGTGCTTGTGTAGCTTGCAACAATGTTGGTTGCGTTTTCTGGTTTAAAGGTGTTACCACTTGGGCCGTTTCAACTCTTGCAAATAAGGTTTTGCTATTCATTTGGCTTGCTTTGAGATTTCCTCCAAAGCTCTATCAAAAGTCATTATTGAATTTCATTCTACTTAGACCATTGATGTGATTTGTTCAATCGAAAATTCTTGTTTTTATTTTCTTGACATGTTTGGGATGATTTTCGTTTCTTATGTTTGGATGTTTTCCCAAATTTGTTTTGCTTTCATATTCTTAAAAGGGCCAACATCTTGAACCATTTTATTGTCTCTTCCTTGGCCGGGGTGTGGGCTCCTCGACTACCTAGGCCCACATTTTTGTCCTTGACTTAGTAGGTGTTTGGCATCGGTGCTAGGAACATCACACCATTTTTCAAGAAAAATGGTGCTGGGCATGTAGAGTTGTAAACACGGTTTTTTGTTTGGAACCGGTGCTACCACATAGGCGTTTTTTTAGAAAATAACACTGGTTTTGTTTGATATCGGTGTTGACAGCAACGTTTTCAACATTGATCTTATTATCCAACGTCCAAGATGATGTCGCATTGATACCATGTCATTGCATCGTTGGTAGCAACACACCATTTATCTAGAAAACATTAAATTTGGCATTACTCCATACCACGCTTTCCTGATTTCCAAGGCATGGTCTGGAGCTATGTTTTTTTCTAAAAAAATGGTACCAAACAACACACCATTTATCTAGAAAACATCAAATTTGGCATTACTCCATACCACACTTTCCTGATTTCCAAGGCATGGTCTGGAGCTATGTTTTTTTCTGAAAAAATGGTACCAAACAAAAGGGTGTTGCTTCTAGCACCGCTTTCTCTAACGGGGTGCCTACATGGCATTGTTTTCTCAAAAAATGGCATTGATGAACTTACAATTTATCTATAATTTTTGAGGACTTTAGCATTGATTTTTATGCCGGTTTTATTAATTTTTGCCTTAATTTAGCTTAATGCTAAGAATAAGTTCAGGGATAATTAATCCAAGAAAAGGAAAGAAAAAGGCAAGAAAAGAAGGTTCAAAAAGACCAATTTCAGTCTAGCCCAGTCGTGGAAGCAAGAGAGAGCACTTCGGCCCAAGAAGAGCAAGTGAATTTCTTGAGAAAACCCAAGAAAAGAAAGCCTAGCTATGAGTAGAATTCAGCCCAGCAAGGAAAGCCCATTCTCAGCCCAAAAGAGCAGCTCAATGTATAGCTATCGTGTGCTAAGAGAGAGCCTAAGTGCAGCCCAAATAGCAGCCTTTAGGAGGCTTTCAAGAGAGCTCTAGAAAGTTCAAGAAAGGGGTGTAATACACCCCATTCTAGAGGCTTCAAGAAGGGGCAAGAGCCCCCTTGAAAAAATATATAAGGAGGCCTCTAGGAGGGGGGAGAGGTGTTCAATTGCTTGAGAGGAAGGCTCTCCCACTCTTAGAGGTTCGGCCACCTTGAGAGAAGAGAAGAGAAGAAGGCTAGGCGCAAGGAAGAAGAAGAAGAAGGGCTGAAGGAAGTTCAAGACAAGCAAGCTAGAAGAGAAGGTGAGTTCGAATTGAGGGTTTGTGATTCAAAGATCTTTTGTAATAAATCAATTGTAGTTTCATTCTCTTTTGATTCGAATTCAGTTTCTTTGTTATATTTTCTTTCTTCTTTCTCATTTTTTCCATTCTTCCTTGATGTATTTCAGCTTGTAAAATTTCAGTTCAGCAATCTAATTCTTTTTGATTCATTCAAATGGTCATGAATTGTACTTGAAGTTTCTTGAATAAGGGTGTTATTGTAGATTAATTCGGCCAACTAACCTTCAAAACTCAGATCTGAGATTGCAAGATCTGAATTGCTTGAAAGAGAATTCAGATCTGCAATTTTCAGATTGGCCGAATTAATCTACAGTTTGGAATTTCTAGAGTGCTTGAGAGAATCTAGGAATTCAGATCTACTATTCAAGAACTGAATTGAGTGCAAGGTTAGAGATAACTTGCACAATTCAGTTGGTGATCAATTCAGATTTGAATTGATGCTTTGGAAGTGTTTGAAGAAATGCATGCATGGGGATTAGATTCTTGCTAGAGATAGAAGAACCGTCACTCATGCATAGGATGAACATGCGCTTGAGAGAGGTTGTTCATGACCTTGAGGTTTCACCAAACCAAGGCTCAATCATGATTTATTCGACTGATCCAAATTGATAGATTGCTGAATTTTGAGATTGACATTTACTGCTTACTCTTCTAACCTGATTTGAAGGCAATTGGGCCAATGATTTAGATAGATTTTAATTTAGGATTTTTTTTTAGCTTTCATTAAAGTTTTGATTTATTTGTTGATCAGATAAGAAGTGTTCAATTTAGTATTGGTAATTGTTTCCTAAATCCTCGTGGGAACGATACTTCACTCACTACTTTATTACTTGAACGGTTAGTGCACTTGCTAGTGTCACAATGAGCCACACATCAGGCATCGATGCTAAACACCGCCTTACCTTTTCTTTAATGAATCCTTTCTCTTTCCCCCTCTCCTGTCCAAGTTCCTTAAATAGCCTCATTCCATCTAAGAGCGTGTGGGCCTCAACCCTAGTGGTTGTAGCATGTCCACATTAATTTTCACATACTAGGAGAAGGTTGCCCCTACTTTACCCAATTATACTACAACCACTCTAATTTGAACCATGACAAAAATGCACCATCTCATCTATGTTCAATTTGAATGTATTATGTATGGGTGGGTGGCTTTTGCCATTTAACAATCACAAACATTTGCCTTTTGACCAGCGCCTCTCTTAGATTAAGGAGATCAATGATTTATTTGTGAAGTGATGAAGGTGGGTATTGAGTCTCAAACTGTTCTATCAAATGGCCTAAATGTTTCCCAATTATTCTTACAACTTTTTTATTTTGAGTGTTTATATTGGCTATCAAATCCATATATGGCAAAATTCCAAATGTGCTTCATTAGATGTGTAAATTGGGTGTGCTCGACTCGCATAAAGTACGGGTCGTGCGATGCCGACCTGTTGGTCGTCCTGGGCCATGCCGCTCTCCCCTGGGATAACTTGGGGGGTCGGCCCGATATGGCCCAAGCTCGTGCAAGCTTGTGTTGTGCCGTAGGCCGGGCTGGTTCGTGGGCCAAGCCTTGGGCCAGGCTGGGCCGTGGATCAAACCAAAGCTATTTATTTAAAAATTTTAAAAAACAAAATTTTAATTTTATATTAATTTTGATGTATACAATTGCTTATATATACAATAATTAAATAAGTTAATATAATAAAATTGAAAACAATCTTTTATTTTATTAATATATTATATACTATATATTGTTATATAGTTATACTTTATATAAATTTATTACATATATAAATAATATATATGGGTTGTGTCAGGCCGGGCCGCAGGTGGCACGGATTGCTTGGTCGTGTCGTGCTAGCCTGACCCACGAACCTAAAATCCCAGGCCCAGTATGGTCCATATGATTATACCGGGCCTAACATGACCCACGTGCCATTGTGCTGATCCAAAGTCAGGCCAAGCCATGCTAGACTGCCGACAATACAACTCGATTTACACCTCCTTGCTTCATGAAAATGCAGTACAAATGGATAACCAATTCTTATTTTGCATTACACAATGAGCACATTGGTTCAATATTACGAAAATAACTATATAAGATCATTTGAATTGAACTTACTCTTGCTCCTAGGAAACGATCCAATTAGCGGTGGATGTTAGGCCACCTAATTAGAAAGTACAAAACTTCAAAGAAAAAGTTGGCGTGGCCCTATTATTGCGAATTAAATTGCTTAAAAATTATTTCTAATGCAATCATCTATCAAATAGGAATGACCGCATGTTAAGTACGAAGCCACTAATCTGAACTATTTTAAGTTTTATAAATTGAAAATGATAAATACAAATGCACAACTAGCAAATGACCTCGTACTTCTTATAGGAAATTTGGATTCAACAAAACTCATTGTTATGTATGAAATTTTACCAATCTTAATGAATATCATTTGTTAATTATTAATATACATTATTAGTAGCGAATGGCCTCATACTAAGTGATGCGGGATGATTCGGGCACTCCTACCTGGCTGCTGACTAACTTCTTGCTGGTAAATGACGGCACTTGAGAAGACGAAGGTGAAGGATTCCCGGGGTATTTACCCGGTGGGAATACTCCGAAACTTAAGTTAGAATGTTGGGGAAGAAGAAAAGAGTATAAAAGGCTAAGAGCGTAGGTCGCGCTAGATCACTATGTCTCAAGATTAGCTCGTGAGCAAGTAAGAGTTCAAGTTCAGATCTAATTCGAGAGAGAGTTCTTCCCTTCAATAAAAAGGCTTTTATAGGGGTGTTCTTATCAAATCGGGCATAACCGCCATTAGGCTTCTGCCGCAGTCGTTACCTGCCAAGTTTGCGCAGGTGATCGTTACAATGTACTACCCACTTGGATGAGTGACACGTTTTGAAGGGACAAGCACGCCACCATCTGTTGAGGGACGTGGGTGCAGACTGTCAAATGGGCAGGGACTACGCCGTCAGTCGAGAGATGTGGTATAGTCTGACGAGTATGGTCTTGTTAGATAGAAGCTTCCTGAGAGCGTCGCGTTGCTTAATCGCGAGGTACTTTGTAGCAAGCTCTTAGGAGTATTTCAAGGTGACCCTCATCAAGGTTGGTCTTTGGGGCAGTTCTTGTTGGAGCGAGCTGGTTTCCCTAGCTTGCGAGCTGAAATAGTCTTGGAGTATTCCCTTTTTCTCGGTAGCTCGGGGGACCTGGAGCTCGCGTTGTAGCGAGCTTCCCCTATAGCGAGCTATGACGTAGCGAGCTGCTCTATAGGCTCATTACTTAGCTGTAGTCAGGCCAAAACGCTGAGCTGTTGCTCATGCTGAGTCAGATCCACGTGTTATCATATCAGTAGGTCGGGTCAAATCATTCTCCATCAATTGCCCCCCGCTCCTCGGGCTAAGAGTGCTACCTTAGCGTGAGGAGTTCATGAAGTGTGACGGGTTGATTTGACCAAAATTCAAACTTTATAGACTGCTCATATTAAATGCGTGCGCGGGAGTCTGAGGATTTCTGACTTTTCAAATACCGAAAACTTGTTGAAGCAGCTCTTAACTCTGGGTGTTGTGCAACCGCCATTACCTCAATCATGGGAAACATGCAGCCAGTCACATTTCAGTTTTAGAAGGTGTGCGGTCATCTTGAAAATGAACCGTCGGATCTGCCTTAATCTGGGCCATTGATTTGGGGGCATAGTGTCTATAAATAGGAGGCCCCCCTAGGCCTCATTTCCTTTCATGCCATCTTGCTGTCTTCGGATTCTGAGGTTGCACATCTTTCTAGCCTACCCGAGCTCTTCCGTTCACTTCGTTTTTTCTTTTCCGGTGAGTCTCAATCATTGTCAATCATGTCTGGGTATCCATACCATACTTATTACCGGGACGGTAACCAGGACGATGATGCTCCCTCGAGCTCTGAGGGAGCTTGGGAGCAGGTTCTGGAGGCTTGGGAGACCTCCGGTGATGTGGCCTCTACTTCTCGAGGGAGGGAGCCTGATACCTTTGGTCATTCTTCTATGACGGCGGAGAGACTCAGGTCTCTAATCCGCTATTTTCACCTTGCTGGGTATCTCGTCTATAGTCTCCCCAATGGTAACTTTCCTTGGGAGCATGGTCCCGATGAGATAGTTATTTACCAGGAATAGCTCGAGGCTGGCCTGCACCTTCCCCTGCACCCTCTTATAGTGGAGGTGCTAAACCACTTTAATGTTACCATTGACCAGCTTCATCCCAATGCTATCCGGAACATGGTTGGGACTATTTCTTTGTGTTATGAGTACTGCCTCCCCTTGAACCTTGACATTTTTGCTTCTATTCTTTGTATTAAAAATGCCACTCCTGGAGTTCCTCTGGAAAGGTGTTTTTACTGCCTCTCTCCCCGCTGTGGCTACAGGCTCTTGTACGAGCTACCAAATAAGATTCATGCGTGGAAGCGAGATTATTTTGTGGTCCGTAACCCCGAGGGGTGGCCCTTCCCAACTTCTTGGAGGGGCGCCATCCAAGACCCCGGGGCCGAGCTGGACCTTGAAACTCAGAAAATGATGTTGTCCTGGGCATTGGTAGGCTTCCCCTATTCGGACTACTTGACCGAGGAGAAGCTCTCGCAGGCCGGTTTGAGCCCGGGTAGGTTGCCTTTTTAGGTCGCGTAGCGCCTTGTAACAATATTGTGTATACATACATTTTGTTTCTTACCAAACTAATATCTTGTGGATTTTTTGGCAGCCATCATGTCTGGTGTTGACGCGCATTGCCTCCTCTCAAGCAACTAGAAGTGCAAAGTGAAGAGATCGCGTCCTGATCAGACTCCCACCTCTGGGGGTATTGAGTTCGGGTCTGTGGAGTCAGAATTCACTTCCCCGCCGCCTGAAGTTCCACTGCCTCCATCTGAAGGAGGTGCGGGCGGAGTTGGCCTCGAAGAGGGCGAGCTCCCGCAGCAAGGGGTGATTACTCCTGGTCCTTCTCAGTTGTTTCCCTACCCGCGGTTCCCAGTGGGGAACTGGGAGGGTTAGGTGGAAGAGCCGAAGGGCGATCTGCCACAAACAGATCGCTAAGTGGGGGGAGATGGAGCCTGGGGATCTCACCGCCCTCTCCTTGTTTTTGCTTCCTTTTGTTGCCTTCTGACCTTAGTTTCCTGTTGGCAGGTGAACTCCGCCATCCACGCCATGGCCCTCTAGACGAACATCCACTTCGGTGACGCTCATAACCAGAGGGTCATCATTCAGAAGCTCCAAGGCGAGCTCGACTGGACCCAAGGCGAGCTCCATCATACTCGTAAGGGGAGCGAGTCCTAGGAGCAACTCGTCCAGGACCTGGAGGCACATATTTCCAGGCTTTCCGAGTAGAGCGTGCGCTATAGGGAGGAGTTGTCGAAGGTGGCCGCGGAGAGGGAGCTCCTTCGCCAACAGGTTTGGGACTTGGAGTCCACTCTTCTGGACCGAACACGGAACTTCGACACCATGGTGGAGGCCGAGTGGAAGTGGGCGGTCTGGGACTTCAAGGACTCCTAAGAGTATCACGACCTCCAAGTGGAGTATGGCTCGAGCTTGTACTGCTCCGGATTCAAGCTCTGCCGCTAGTTGGTCCGAAAGAAATTTTTTGGGCTCAATCTTGATGGCATCACCATGAAGGGACTGTCTCCCGAGACGGCGGACCAGGCGGAGGAGGAAGAGCCTGACTCCCCGGAGGATGAGGACGAGGTGGAGGAGGTAGACCCCTGAGGCTGGCGGCGTTGGTTTTCTGCTCTGATTTTTTATGGCTCCCGGGTGCCATAAACCCAGTCTTGAAAATATCTTTTTGGGCGATTGTGCCCTTTTTACTTCCCGTTAAACTTTCTCGAGCTGTTTAGCTCAGCTTTTTTTTTGCAATAGTAATGAAATTTCTTTTTCTTCAAAGTATGGCGTGCTCCTTGTATTTTTTTGCTAAAGCGATCTCATCACCCTAGCTACATACCTAAAGTAGGACTTTTCGGTAGTCGTTATCCTGAGCTGTCCCTTAACGTTCAAGGCATCTCTATGGTATAACGCGAAGTGATTACCATGTAAGCCCGAACTATGCGTTTGTTGGTGATTCCTTCAACCAATGTACTAAGACGAGTTATGCTTCGTAAGGTTTAAACTCGAGCTGCGTACGCCTCTGATATTTCATACTCTACCTTCGCCACTGAAGTGGCTAATTCTTTCTTGATGTCGAGGTCTTAGTTAGCTCGATTTTTTAGCCCTTAAGTTGAGAGGGTGATTTATAGTCTGCCCCTGAAATTTGCCCATACCATGGAGGCGACTAGGTCTTATTGCACTGATGTCGTGTTAGCTCGGCATTTTGGCCCTTAGGATTTTGGGAGTGACTCAAGGTCTACTTAGTAGTTTTCCCATGCCGTAGACGTGACTGGGTCTTATTGCGCCGAGGTCGTGTTAGCTTGGCATTCTGGCCCTTAGGCCCTGAGAGTGACTCGTGGTCTACTTAGTAGTTATAGGTAATATTGCCTTAAGTTGACAATATTCCATGCTTGAGATACTTGTTTCCCTTCAAGGGTTTTCGAGCTCATATGTTCCTTCCCTAAGCACCCGTTTCACTCGGTAGGGTCCTTCCCAATTTGGTCTGAGCTTGCCAGTTTCGGGCTTAGGTACCATAACTTTATGAAGGACAAGGTCGCCGACACAAAGGTTTCGCTTCTTGACCCTGGCGTTATAATACCGAGCTACTCTTTGTTAGTAGGCTGTGGTCCTAATATATGCGAGGTCCCTTCCTTCGTCGAGTAGGTCGAGGTTGGTACGGAGCTCGTCTTCATTTGCCTTGTCGTCGTATGCTTCCAGTCGTAGCGACGGAACCTCGATCTCAGCTGGGATAACTGCCTCGGTGTCATAGGTGAGGTTGAAGGGAGTCTTTCCTATAGCGGTCTTCTCTGTGGTTCGGTAAGCCCATAGAACACTAGGTAGCTCGTCCGCCCACAGTCCTTTAGCTCGGTCTAATCGTGCTTTCAGTCCACGGAGTATAGCTCTGTTCGTGACTTCTGCTTGGCCGTTTTATTGAGGGTGCACGACTGGAGTGAAGTTCTGTCAGATCCCCATGTCTTGGCACCGGTTTTGGAATTTGATGTCCTCAAACTGCTTTCTGTTATCAGAGATTAATACTCGAGGTAACCCGAAGCGACACACTATGTTCTTCCAAAAGAAGTTCTGAACGTTTTGGGCTGGGATTGTAACAAGAAGTTTGACTTCTACCCACTTGGTGAAACAATCCACTACTACCGCTAGAAATTTCCTCTGGTCTATTGCTGGTGGAAACGGTCCAATTATATCGATGCCCCATTGCGCGAAAGGCCACGGGCTAGTGAGATACTTGAGATCGACAGCGTGCTGATGGTGGATGTTGGCATGTCTCTGACACTTGTCACATTTTTTGACGAGCTCAATGGTGTCTGCTTTCATTGTTGGCCAGTAGTATCCCTGTCGTAATGCTTTTTGGGTGAGAGCCCTGCCCCCCAAGTGTCCGTTGCAGAGGCCCTCATGAGTGTCGCAAAGCACGAGCTCGAATTCAGAAGGTCGCAAGCAGCACTGGTAGGGGAGCGTGTAGGATCTTTGATACAGTCGTTCGTCTACCATGAAGTATTTGGCTTCCTGACGCTCTACCCTTTTGGTGGCATTGCGATCTACAGGGAGGGCCCCGTGTAGCAAGAAGCTCGTGAGCGGGTCAATCCAGGTCGGCTCTACTTGAATGACAGGAGCGACCTCCTCTGCCCCCTTGAGAATGCTAGGCCGAGGCATGTTCTCTATGTACACGGTTCTCATGGTGTTATCACTTGTGCTGGATAACTGGGACAGGGCATCGGCCTCAGCGTTCTCAGACCTCGGGATTTGCCTGATGAAGTGTGACTGGAAGTTGGGCAGAGCCTCTCTTACTTTGGCCAGGTAGGCAATCATAGTTGATTCGTGAGCTTCGTATTCTCTTGTGACTTGATTGACCACGAGTTGGGAATCGTTGCAGATGATAATGTGCTTGGATTTCATCTCCTTGGCTAGAGCTAGTCTGCCTATCAACACTTCGTACTTTGCTTCATTGTTGGATGCCACGAACTCAAAGCGTAGTGCATACTCCAGTTTCGTGCCACTTGGTCCGTGCAGAACTATTTCGGCTTCGCTGCCCTGTTGGTTCGAGGAGCCATCTATGTGAAGGATCTAGGGATCCTCATCCCAGTTCGATCTTGGCCTAACTAGGAGAGATGCCGCACTTTCTAGAGTAGGCGTCTAGAAAGCTCAGCAACTCATGCCCCGAGGTCGCGTCCACCAGACGGTCAATTCTGGGGAGTGGGATGCAGTCCTTTGGGCAAGCTCAGTTTAGGTTGGTGTAGTCGATGCACATGCGCCATGTAAAAAGCATGTCTAACGGGGTTGACCACCCAGCTCGGGTAATGGACTTCCCTGATAAAATCGGCTGCAAGGAGCTTCCTGACCTCCTCCTCGACTGCCCTCCATCACTTTGGGGCTAGGTTGCGTTTCTTCTGTCTAACGGGCCTAACTATAGGATCAATACTAAGTTTATGAGTTATGATGCTAGGGTCTATGCCGGGCATTTCTGCTGTAGACCATGCAAAAACATCTAAATTTTCAAGTTAAAAGCATATTAGTTTAGATCGTAGGGGCTCCTTAATGGAAGCACCGATTTAAAGAGTCTGGGTTGGGTCTTCCGTCGAGGCTGGGATGGAGACGGTCTCTTCTGTGGGCGCAGCTCGCTCCTCGCTTTGCTCCATAGGTCGCTCCAACTCGAGGTCATTGGCCACCTTGGTTTTTCCCTTTAGGGCAACGACGTAGCATTTGCGAGACTCAAGATGGTCACCTCACGCTACCCCAATGCCGAAGTCCGTGGGGAATTTCATGGCCAAGTAGTAGGTGGACACCACAGCCCGTAAGGCATGGGTAATCGACCGACCTACCATGGTGTTATATGGGGAGGGGGTTGCGACTACTAGGAAATCGTTGTTGAGCCACACTATGCTAGGCCAGGTGCCGACTTCCACAGGTATTGTTACCCTTTCCAGGGGCCGAACTTCCTCTCTGCGGAAACCTACTAGGGGAGTGTTCGCGGGCTTTGGGTCGCACTCTTGAAGCTGGAGTTGGTTGAAGGCCGCTTTGAAGATGATGTCTGTTGAGTTGCCCAAATCAACAAGGACACGCCTAACCTTGAAATCGTTAATCTTCATCTTTTTGACGAGCGCGTCGTCATGGGGGTAGTGGACCCCGCGTGCGTCATCATTTGTAAAGAAGATGGGATCTTCTATCCTTGGTCACTTCGGTGGGTTTCGCTCTTCCCTGCGTGTTTCGCGAACTACTGCTGAGGTGCAGCCAGCCACAATCGAACCTCCGACTATGACATGGATGGTCCCCTGAACTGGTCTCTCTTCGGGGGGCTGCTTCTGCGGTTGTTCCGCCTACCTGCTGGACTCGGGAGCATCTCTACTTTGCTTCCCTTGTCTACATGCTTTATTATTATTATTATTTTGTACAAAATTTCTCAAATATCCGCGATGGGTGAGTTCTTCTATCTCATCATGGAGATTTTTACAATTTTCGGTACTATGACCGTGATATTTATGAAAGCTACAATACAAATTTTTATTCCTGGCGCTAGGGTTGGCCTTCAGCCGAGGTGGCCACTTCACGTACGGGGGCATCTTTGATCGCCATGAGGATCTCGGTCTGCTTTGCGTTGAGAGGTGTATAGTCCCTTTTTGCTGCTGGAGCTCGGAAGGGCTGGACTGGCCTTGGCCCCCGAGTTGTGTCCTTCTTCTTCCTGTTGTCACCTTGAGACAGGGGTTCTGGCTCTCTCTTTCTTTTCTCTGGGGCTTGCTCACCCTTCTGGTTGATTTCCTCCTCTATCCCTATAAACCGATCCGCGAGCTTGAGGAACTCGGTCACGATCTTAGGTTGGTTGACAACTACATGCCACTTGAACTCTTTGTGGGTGATGCCTCGCTTGGCTGCTGTGAGGCGAATTGCAGGATCTAGGTCAGGTATCTGCAAACAAGCATCATTGAACCACTTGATGTAGCTTCGGATGGACTCCCCTTCCTTTCGCACTATGCCGATGAGGCTCTCTTGAGTTCGTGGGCACCTTTTGCTGGTGACGAAGTGAGAGCTGAAAATTTGCATGAACTGCTCCCAACTTCTTATTGAGCCAGGCGCGAGGTTTCGTGTTATGGACACACCGCCTGGCAGCACACTACGGCGCAGTCATAGGCAGCGGCACGACGCGCAAGGGGGCAGTTCTTCAACTGCGATGACCTGTACTCCGCCGACCACAAGTGTAAGAAGTTGTTTTGTCTTCTAGTAGAAGAACCCGAAGAGGAAGAGGACGAACCTGCAACATCAGAACCAGAAATCTCCATCCATGCCATTACGGGGGTCAAAACCTCCCAAACCATGCAACTGAGAGCATTGATAGTAGAGTGGCCAGTCCGTATTCTGGTAGACTCGGGTAGCACCCAGAATTTCATCAGTGAACAGGCGGCCCGCAAGTTAGAACTGCCCATGGAAAGAAGACCACAATTATAGGAAGTCGTGGCAAACGGGGAAAGAGTTCACAGCCCTGGAATTTGCAAAGACACCAAAATTTAGGTCAGAACAGAGTCCTTCCAAGCAGATTTATTCGTACTATCCTTGGACGAATTTGACATCGTCCTAGGTGTTAAATGGCTGATCATGCTTGGATCAATTTTGTGGGACTTCGCCGCCCTGACCATGACTTTCCACTTGAATGGCAAACTAGTCACATGGCGGGGAACCAAAATAAGAACAAGGGCGCAGCTACATACACTCCAAGGTGGGGACTCATGCGCAACAGATATGGAAAGGCTCCTTACGAACTTCTCTGTAGTATTTAAGGAGTCCAAGGGGCTTCCCCCTCCCAGAGCTTGCGACCACCGAATCCCTCTGATAACCGGATCAGATCCCATCTCCGCAGATTTGTCTTGGTATTTTTCGATGACATCCTAGTCTATAGCAAATCTCGGGTAGAGCACGTGCATCATCTGCGAATTGTTCTTGAACTCTTGCAGCAACATCGACTCTTCCTCAAATGGTCAAAATGCTCCTTCGGGGAATGCAGGGTCCTTTACTTAGGACATGTGATTAGCGGTCATGGGGTCACTGTGGATGACTCCAAGATTCAGACCATCAAAGAATGGCCCAGACTGCAATCCGCCAAGGTCCTCCGTGGGTTCTTAGGGTTGACCGGCTACTACTGCAAGTTCGTTCACAATTACAGACTGTTGGTAGCCCCGCTAACAAGTTTGCTCAAGAAAAATTCCTTCCTCTGGGACGGTATAGCTGAAGCAGCCTTTGTAAAATTAAGAGAAGCCCTCTCATCCACACCAGTTCTACAGTTGCCAAACTTTGATCTTGAGTTCATAGTGGAGTGTGACGCCTCCGACACCAGCATAGGCGCGATACTATAGCAACAAGGGCACCCAATCGCCTTTTTCAGTTGCAAGCTAGCCGATCGCCACCTTAAGTTGCTCGCCTACGAACGAGAACTTATTGGCCTAGCTAAGGCAGTGCAGCACTGGAGGCCGTACCTGTGGGGCAGATCTTTCATAGTCAAGATAGACCATTACAGCCTTAAATATCTGTTGGAACAACGGCTCACCACCTTGCCACAACAGCATTGGGTCAGCAAACTCCTTGGATTCGACTTCCGGGTAGACTACAAGGCTAGGGCCTTGAACCGTGCCGTAGATGCCTTGTCCCGTCGTGAAGATGACATGCTTCTCCATGCAATCTCACAGCCACGAGCCTCCTTGCTGGAAGACATTCGGAATGAACTGCCACAGTTACCCGAATGGAGCGATCTGCTCAAGACAATACAGGCGGGAACAATCAACTCCAATTGGAGCATACAGGACGGGTTGGTATTGTACAAGGGCCAAATTTATCTTCCAACTGACTGCCCCTTAATTCCCTCCATTATCTCCAGCATACACAATGCCACATATGAGGGTATCCAGAAGACACTGCACCGCATCCATGCAGATTTCCACTGGCAGGGCATGAAGGCTTCGGTGTGGAACTTCATCCAGAACTGTTCAACGTGCCAACAACAGAAGTGGGAAAAATTGCACCCAACAAGCCTTCTCCAACTCCTCGCCCTCCCCACTCAGATATGGGCAGATATTTCCATGGACTTCATCAAAGGCTAACCCAAGGTGGGAGGGAAATTGGTGATATTTGTAGTGGTGGACCGCTTCTCAAAGTATGCCCATTTCCTTCCCTTATCTCACCCCTATAGCGCGGTCTTAGTGGCCCATGCCTTCTTCAGCCACATCTTATGATTACATGGGCTACTCGAGTCCATTGTAAGTGATAGGGACCCGATCTTTACCAGTGCCTTCTGGAAGGAGCTCTTCCGACTGTAGGGAATAGACCTCGCCTTCTCCTCCGCCTACCATCCACAGACGAACGACCAAACAGAGGTGGTTAACCGGACAATAGAGATGTACCTCCGCTGCCTTGTGGGAGACCAGCTCGGATGCTGGGTGGAGTGCCTTCCGTGGGCCGAATACTGTTATAACACATCCTACCACTCCTCCCTTGGCATGACTCCCTTCCGGGTGGTATATGGCCGAGACCCTCCCCGTCTCCTATCGTACGAACTAGGCTCAACACGACTAGAAGAAGTAAATCGCAACCTCCAAGATTGCGACGCCCTCCTGGCGAAGTCTCCATGCGCCTATAGCAGGCATAGGCACGCATGAAGCACGCCTACGATTAGCACCACCGCGAAGTCACCTTTGAGCTAGGATAGTTCGTTTGGTTGAGGCTCCAACCCTACCGATAGCTCTCCCTCAGGCGTCGAGGACCCCCCAAGCTAGCCCCAAAATTTTACGGGCCATTCAAGGTTCTCAAGCAGATTGGGAAGGTTGCCTATCAACTCGAGGTACCAAAATTTTACGGGCCATTCCATGTGTCCCTCCTGAAGCCTTTTACAGGGACTCCCCCGGACCAAGTGCCTCATCTACCACCTCTAAAGGACGATAGACCCATCCTCCACCTCAGGCTCTTGTACGGTCGCACATTAATCAGGGTAACTTCGAGGTTCTAGTGGAATGGGACGGCCTACCATCAGCTGAGGCCACTTGGATCCCCTGGACCGATCTTCACAGCGCCTACCCCGAACTCGAGCTTGAGGACAAGCTCGTTGTCCAGGAGGGGTGTGATCTTATGGACACACCGCCCGGCAGCACACTACGGCGCAGTCATTGGCAGTGCGCGCCGCTCGACAGCAGCAGTAGGGTGGGGCCCACATAACAACTCATCACTGTAGGTCCACACTTATCTTACCACATCAGCTCTGCTCGCCAACTCGCTGCCAACTACTCCATTCCTCATTCCTTATCTTATCTTATCTTATCTTATCTTAAGTAAGAGTTGTGTTACCACAAGGAGTAGATAATTAGGAGTTTGAGTTTTGTTGGACTACCTAGCCTAGCCGAATCCAACAAGGAGTTTCCTTCTGTAATCTCCTATTTAAGGAGCTACGAATTGAAGTAAAGGCATTCAATTTTCAACCAAGAAAAGTGTTAGGTGAGTTCGGGTGATCTCTTGGACAAATCACCCACACGATTGCCACAATAGGATCTATACGCAAGGGCAAGGGAAAGGGAAGATAGGAATCTCTCCCGGTGGACCGACCCATGACGAGATCCTACGCGCGGGCCCATAACATTTCGGTACCAAGTGCGGGCTACTTCTATGAAAGTGGTGGAGAAGGCCACACACATGCAGGACTCGCAGGCTCTTGCCAGTTGCATTTGGGACTGGAAAGCGTCCACATGGTCATTTGAATCGAAAGACCTATCGTACTTATCCAGGGGTGGGAGCTTGAAGTCTCTTGGCATGGGGACAACGAGGAGTTCTGGAGATAACGGGGAAGAGACTGAGAGGAGAGGGGTAGCTTCCACTTCACCTGAGCATACCTCCTCTTTTCCTTTGAGCTCGTGAGAGACTCGAGTAGTAGTTTAGCGAGCTCGCCGATGTCTTCGCTGCTACTTTGTTGGCTCGGCGTTGGTGCTTGACACTTCAATATCGCCGAGCTCGATAGGTTCAGATTGCCGGTGGTGACTCTAGACCGAAGGGCCCTGCCTATAGTCTACAGCCAGGACCTCGAATGGATTCTCTACGAGCGGGAGCTCGAACTGCGAAGGCCGCGGTGATATGGGCTTGGTTGGCTGAGAGGCCCCCGACCTGCCTATAGGTTGTGAGGCGGGGGTAGTTGGCCTCTCCTTCTTGCTATGGGAGGAGGCTTGGCTCTTGGTAGGATCCTGAGCCTGGGAGGCCTCTCCTCGACGGGAAGGCTTGGTCTGCTTTGTGGCCGGCTGCTGAGGAGGAAGCAATGGCTGGGCCTGAGGCAGAGAGGGGAACTACTGCTGGTACTGGTACTGAGAGACCTGGTGCAACACTTGTTGTTTGTAGAGTTAGAATTGTTGAAATTATTCCATTTGTGCTTGCATGGCTCGCATGCATTGCATTAAGTCCTCCAACTGGTTCGGGTTGGCTGCTGAGGCCACAACTGAGGGTTCAACGAAGGTTGCACCAACTGAGGGAGGGAGTGGAGCAACCGAGGGTGCCAATATAAAAGGCACGTTTAGACTAGGAACCCCATCTGCGGAGAGGGGGACGGTAAACTGTCCGATGCAGACAATAGGAAGCTGGGGCTGCTCCTCAGAAGCGTTATGGCTGGTGCCATGTCCGACATTGCTGGAAGGAGCCTTGAATGCTGAGTTTTTTTGGAAGAAGGAATTGTAGAAGCTTAGAGGAAGGCTTTTAGAAGTGTTTCCCACAGACGACGCCAAATGATGCGGCACAATCTGGGCACTCCTAGCTGGCTGTTGACTGACTCCTTGCTGGTAACTGACGGCACTTGATAAGACGAAGGTGAAGGATTCCCGAGGGATTTACCCGGTGGGAATACTCCGAAGCTTAAGTTAGAATGCTGGGGAAGAAGAAAAGAGTATAAAAGGCTGAGTGTAGGTCGCGTTCGATCACTATGTCTCGAGATTAGCTCGTGAGCAAGTAAGAGTTCAAGTTCATATCTAATTCGAGAGAGAGTTCTTCCCTTCGATAAAAGGGCTTTTATAGGGGCGTTCTTGTCAAGGGCGTAACCGCCATTGGGCTCCTGCCGCAGTCATTACCTGCCAGGGCTGGGCAAGTGATCGTTATAATGTACTACTCTTTTGGATGAGTGACACGTTTTGAAGGGACAGGCATGCCACCATTTGTCGAGGGATGTGGGTGCAGACTGTCAAATGGGCAGGGACTGCGCCGTCAGTCGAGAGACGTGGTGCAGTCTGACGAGTACGGTCTTGTCAGATATAAGCTTCCTGAGAGCATCGTGTTGCTTAGTCACGAGCTACTTTGTAGCAAGCTCTTAGGAGTATTTCAAGGTGACCCTCATCAAGGTTGGTCTTTGGGGCAGTTCTTGCTGGAGCGAGCTAGTTTCCCTAGCTCGCGAGCTGAAATAGTCTTGGAGTATTCCCTTTTTCTCAGTAGCTTGGGGGACCTGGAGCTCGCGTTGTAGCAAGTTGCTCTACAGGCTCGTTATTTTGCCGTGGTCAGGCCATGACGCTGAGCTATTGCTCGTGTTGAGTAATATCCATGTGTCATCGTCTCAGTAGGTCGGGTCAAATCATCTTCCATCACTATGTATGGGGAATTTCACTGTATATGTCATTTTGTTTTTTACTTTATTTATTTTATTTGTTAATTATATCACTTCGAGTATTATATCTAATAAAGAATGAACCCCCATACTTAAGTATGGGACTAGTATTGTGATATTTTTTTATCTATGTATTCTAACAAAGTCGACACCCATTTTCTATGTTCTAAATTTAGTTTAACATGCATATTATTTAGTTTTTATGTATATATTTGTTATTTAATTTAAGATATTAAATAAAGTTTTATTTCTAAATAATACCTTACTCTATGATCCAACATGTTTTGAAATAATACGGGGAATATGAAGTTTGTTTTTCACATTCAATCTTATTTGAAAGCAAATATATTTGACAATTCAGTTTATAAAAATCCCTATTCATATGTAAATTTTCCTTAAAAATACTATTTATATGTAAACATATTTATTGCAAACAATTTGCAAGGATTTGACAATTTGTCCCGGTTTTAAATTACCATACTAAATATAGCACATTGGGGTCACCATTAGACTTAATTTGGAAGGAGTATAAATACAAAAATGTACAATACAAATTTATACAAAATAATCTAAAATATAAAGTTTTGGGCTCTACATATTTGTATTTTACTCCTTCCAAATGGAGCCTTAAGAGAGGGTTTTGTACCGGTAATATGTATAAATGGAATGCATAACATTTAAATTGAGTATTTTATTTCAGTTAGGAAGTTGGATTAGCGAGGTTAGTTTTGGGTTCCATGTTTTTTGATAGATAGCCACGTTTTTAAAAGTAACAAATATTTATTTGATAGGTATGTGTAAAAATGTACAATTTCTTTGAAAGTGGAGTTTTGTATTTACACTTTTTTCCAAGATTGGTAGCAACCATTTCGAAGATTTTATTTCTTGAATTAATAGGAAGCCACATGTTTGAGTAGGGGCTCTAGTTTGATCATAATCCTTTAGGCCCCGTTTGGTTCACAATAGAGGTCTGGAATCGGAATCAGAATGGGCTATTCCCATTCCAATTGTTTGGTTGGGCAGAATTGAAATCTTATTCCCATTCCTGCTAGACTGGCATTCTCCCACTTGAGGGAATTGCCATTCCTTGCCCCTCCCTTGGGAATGAAATCCCTTTGTTGTTGATTCCAATTCTCATTCCCATTCTTATCTGAACCAAATAGATTACGGGAATGGAACATTCCGATTTCAATTCCAAAGGATTTTGATTTCGATTCCGACCGTAAAGTAAACGAACTCATAATATATATTAGATGTGTCAAAAACAACTATTATTGTACAGGGTTCTGAATGGTGTCCAAAATCCAATTTTAAAATTGAGATTTGACATAATCAAATTGAATTAAGATAATTCAAAAATTATAATTGGTCAAATTTTATTCATGATGCTTAACTATTAAAATTGAATTCGGCAATTCAAAAATTATAATTGGTCAAATTTTATTCATGATGCTTAACTATTAAAATTGAATTCGGATGTAGCCTAATTCAATTCCATAAATATTCAAATCTGATTGATTATATAATTCACATAGACAATATATAAAATATTTAAACATTTTCAGTAATTTATATATAACATTTAAATTTATATACTTTATGTAAATAAAATATTTATAAGATATATATTAATTACCTAAAATAATTAATATGGTAGCATCGAATTGAGCAAGAATCTTTGAATATTTAATCGAATTCAAAACAGGCAAGAAGTCTGCCTGCTTCGAGAAAACAGGTTGGGCTGTTTAGGGCTGTTTTGAAGCTTTATGTACATGACAGTTGGCATGGTATGGGGGTAAAATTGTAATTGCAATCAATATCTTTTCAATTAAAAAGATTAACATAGCGTTAATGGGTAACGTGTCATCTGCAGGAAGATTTACAACAGCTTAAGCTCCTTTAAAACAGGAGAGGCTGTGTTTTCCAAACAGACAACGTTATCTGTACGTGAAGGAAAATATCCGCTGCTTAACAAGAAAACCGCTGTTGTTCCGTAACACAAGGAATATCTCAGCAAGCAACCATGGCCGAAGAAGGAAGAGCAGACGCTCAGCTCTTTGGGCTTCTCTCCAATCTCCTTCAACAGGTACCTGGATCATTATGCATAATCCTTCTATTTATTTTTCCTGTTTTTCTTTGCCTCTTCTAGTTGCAATTAGCGATTAGTCCTTTAGACCCTGAATTTTCTCCCAAAAATAACACTGACAACCTTTTTTCATTTCTGAGATGACCATTCCGGATCTCTCTCTCTCTCTCTCTCTCTCTCTCTCGTTTTGGGTATGTGGTTTGTCTGTTTAAATAGAAATTGAAGTGATGAGTTTTGCATCAGAGCGGGGAGATCTACTTTTGTTATTTTTGACAAAAGTTTTGTTCTGGGTATCCCAATCAAGATGCAGCCAGAGGTTTTTCAGAGGGAATTGAATGGTTCGACTACATTCAACGTTATATTTGTTTTTTTGGTAAATTCAGGAGAACGTTATATTTTCCTTGATTGTTGAATTGCTCGTTCGGACTTCATTTTGTCCTTGATTAGTTCTTTTAGATTATTGCTCCAAGAGATAAAGTCTGAAATCTATGCGTGCTTCTCTATATTAAATTAGATTAAGACTATATTGCTTTCATAATCGGGGTTAAAACTTAAATGCGGTGAGATAACTACTGCAGAACCACACCACGCATAGCCAGACACGTAATTGGGGGCATGGAATGGACTACTGGCAATCAATGGGATGCAGTTTCTTTTTAATTCTATTCATTCCAATGGACAATTAGGGAGTTCTGTAGGGATTGAGTAGGATAATGATTAATTCTATGCTGGTTTGAGACGTCGAGAGTCTTGGGGTGGATGAAATGAATAACATGCTTTTTGAATATCCTTATCATTCTTGTTGTAGTGGCATTGGCTTAGATGGTGTTCATTTGGTCATACATTAGCATCATGGACCAATTTATTATGATATGGGGATGAGAATTTATGTTAGAATCTCTTAGTTCAAGTGAAGGCTGTATTGCTCCATAAAGAATACACAGTTAAAAATAAATGAGAAAACTAAGGCTGCATTTGGATAGAATGCTGCTCAGCAGAATCACTATTCAAAGGATCTTTTTGAGTTGAAAATGATCCCTTTTTATCAATGAAGCATTAGCTTTTCTAAATCACTTCTGAAAATATCTTTGAACTGATAAAAGGAATTAGATATTGGAATTTCACATATCCAAACTCTTTTTTTTTTTTTTGAAAGGTAAATGATAATTTTATTAATAAGGGAAGAGCAAGGGGGAGAGGTTCCCACCCAGGGTAATGAGGAGATAAAAGGGGAACTAAATCCCTGAAGAGATAGTCAGAGCATTACATGGCAAAATTATTGCCTCATACAATCTTCCCCCATTGTCTACAAAAATCAGCAAATATAAGACCTTTAAATTTCTACGATACAGTTGCCCAATGCACCAGAGGCCTCTCCATCTTTCCAAAAACCTCCTCAATTGAAGCTGATTTGTCCTGAAGGCTTAGTTTGGAAAGAGTACCAGATGCAAATATGTACAGTGCAAATACATACAAAATACAAGGCTTTGCACTCTACATTTTGTATTTGTACTCCTTCCAAACTGAGAAAGAGTACAGATACAAATATGTACAGTGCAAATAAATACAAAATACAAGGCTTTACACTTTACATATTTGTATTTGTACTCCTTCCAAACTGAGAAGGCTCAGTTTGGGAAGAATGCAAATACAAGTATGCACAGTGAAAATACAAGATTTAGAAATACCATATGCAAGGTTTTGCACTGAACATTCCGCTGAAAGGACTGTCATTCTGCTCCCTCTATACACACCAACATGAGGCTATAGGAACCATATGCTAAAGGATCTTCCCCAGTTCCCCCTAGCACTGAAAGGGATTGCTTGCCAAGAGGCCTGGAGGAGTGGCCCACTGAACACCAAACAGAGACAATATGTGCCCTCACGCCTTATAGGTGAAACTGCAATGGATCAAAAGGTGATTTATAGACTCCTTAACTTCTTGACACAAGCGGCATCTGTATATAACTTACATCCGTTTGGGTTTTAAGCTGTCAATGGTCGAAATTCTTCCTTTGAGGGTGGTCCATAAGAAGAAGATAGCCTTGGATGGAACTTTTTTCCCCCAAATCCAAAACCAGTGAACTCTCACTCCATCATCTGGACTCAGATTAAGAGCTAAAGATTTGACAGTGAAAGTTCCAGAATTGGTACCTTTCCACCACAAAGGATCCTGATTAGACAGCTGAAGTTGAATCTGATTTAAATTACCCAATAACAAAGCTACGGAGTCAAACAACAAGTTGTCCACATTTATTTTCAACTGTGGGCTCCAAACTATTTGACCACCAATCACCTCATAGCAATCCTTAACAGTTGCAACTTGTCCTGAGCAATAGCACAGGTACGAGGGAAAACTAATTCCAGAGGTGCTTCACCATACCACTTGTCCTTCCAAAAGTAAATGCGCTCTCCATGTCCTAATTTGAAGGAGACCAAATAAAAAATTAGCTCTCAATTTTTCATAATTCCTGACCACAGGCCCAAACCATAAGAGCTGTCAACGGGATTAGTTTCCCAGCCCAAGGCCTGCCTCCCCATATTTTTTTGCAAATTTGCTTTCTCCTAGCCTGCCTCCCCATATTTTTAAAGGCTGAATACCAACGCCTCCAAGCTTAAAAACTGTTTCTTAGAAATCCAAAAGTTCACTGGCATTGATTCTATGGTAGCATGCCAAACTTCACCTAAGTAACCTTTTCTAGATTATTGTAAGTTTAATAACCATAAATGGAAAATTAAACTAACTAGAATATATCGTGAAAAGTAATCATGTCAATCTCAATTTTACAAATATAAAGATATATTCTCTTCTACAGTCCTGAACTAACCACTCTTTTTTTTTGTCTGATCAATAAATAAAAGAAGATTTAATTAAAGCCAAGCTTGAAGAGTACAATGAGGTGGGGTTATTCTCCACCCCAAACAACAAATTCACAGCTTTGTCCAAAACATTTGATGTCTAACATCTCCTTGTTTATGTAGAATATCCGCCATCCCATTTTCTGGTCTTCTCACCCATTTAAAAGGAACAGTCAACTCCCTTATAATACTTTCAATTTCCCGAACTGCGTGCCTATAGATCCATGGGGTTTGGGTACTGCATATTGTCCAAGAAATGACCACCTGAGAATCCCCTTTCACATCCAAGTTGTGGAATCCAAATTGCTTAGCAAATTTTAATACATGTAGTAATCCAAATAGTTCTGCGAATGCATTTCCGTTCTCTAATGGTTCTGAATACAAAGCAGAACCTTTCTTCTGAATCTCGAAATAGACCTCCTAACCCAGCCACAGCTTGATTATCAATAAAACTTCCATCAAAGTTAAGTTTTATAAAGTTGGTTGCTGGGGTTCTCCGGTCCATGATTGGTTCTTTCCTTTTCTTGGGTCGAAAGTTCCACTTCTTTCCAAGTTCTCAGAATGCCATTCAGTGAGAAAACTTGGAAGGCTTCTAGAGTCTTCGTCCAGTGTGTGACTTTAATTTTTACTGTCTATGATTTCCATCTTTGGCCTACTATTTTCGTTGAAAATTCTCCCATTTCTTTCTTTCCATACAGTCCATATCTTAGCTACCTTCATTGTTTTCCACAATAACCTTCTCCTTTTCTTTGGCTGTCTCAAGAAGTTTGGGTCAAAGAGACCCACCACATCCTAAGGTGGAGTCCCCCTGCACCCAAAGAGAGAACAAAGATGCCCCCAAATACAAAGCACAAAATGACAAGATAAAGAGATATGATAAATAGTTTCACCATTGTCTTTACAGAGGATTCACATGTGAGGGGAAAGGCACTTATTTGGCCTTCTTTTATGAAGCACATCACAGGTGTTAATCTTTCACTAGGAATTTCACCCCCAAGCTAGTAGGCTATATTAAGGAATTAAAGAATGAAGAACAGGTAAAAAAGCCAACTAGAGAAATTGACTAAACCCTAGTCTCCTCTACATTTTGATCCAAAAAGATTGAATCGAGTCTGGCCAGTAGATGGATGAGAGATTCAATTTCACAACAAGCAGATAGCTCATATCTCATGTAAAATTGATATTATTAATTATTTGAGCGAGCCATTGCTTGGTGCAATTGTAAAATCTTGGGTTGACAAATGTGAAAATGCATGTTTGGGTCTGAGAGTGGCGACTTTGTGCAATAGATGCCCAAGGTCAGGTCCATATTGAGTTCACCCCTCTCAAGATCCTGGATAACTGGGACCAGCATTGTGCAATGATTTTTTTGCCAAGAAGTGGTATTGGTGAATAGGGATTAGTTGTATCAGGTTCCTGTCCAAGGGTGTAGGGTGTAGATGATCTTCTACATATTGGTTCATTCTTTATTGGCGGTTATTGCCTGCTCTTATCCTGATAACTGATTCTTCTTGTACTTATCTTTTATCTATTTTGATAAAGTTATGCATTGATCTGTTTCTGATTTGAAAAAAAAAATGGTAAATTACATATAGGTACCCTGTACTTTGGGGGTAGTGACACTTAAGGGCCTGAACTTTCAAGTGTGACATTTTAGTATCCTGAACTTTTAAAAATATACACTTAAGTCCAACTCTGTTAAAATTAACATTACAGTGAGGGTAAAATTATAAAAATACTCATATTTGGAATTTTTTTAAATGCTCTTCACTGTTCCATTCAAATGCTTTTATTCTTTATTGAAAAGAAGTATAGAGATGGTTACAAATGGAAAAAAAGAGTAAAATAAAAGTTTAGTGAGAAAAAGAGAATCTAAACATGGTCATATTTGTATTTTTGCTCTCATTGTAATGTTAGTTTTAACAGAGTTGGACTCAAGTATATATTTCTAAAAGTCCAGGGTGCTAAAATGTCCCACTTAGAAGTTCAGGCCCTTATGTGTCACTACCCCCAAAGTACAAGGTACCTATTTGCAACTTACCCCAATAAAAAGATGGAAGGGTAGATGCGAAAGTAAAAGATTGAATAACATGAAGGTGAATCTTAATTCAAAATAATATCTTAGAGTCTCTTTAATGTGATAAAGGTAATACAAATGCCAACATCGATTTCAATACAATTGGAATTGAAAGAGATTGCATAATGGTGAAGTAAAAAGACTATGGCTTAATTGATAAAAAAAAGACTATGGTTTAGACATTAAGGAAAGCTTCCTACTAGTCTGGTATTTTAAGAATACCATCTTTGCTTCATGGATCTCCAACCGAAAATTGTTTTTTTCCAAGCTTTATGGCTGGTTCAGCTGGATAGAAAAACTATTGTGCCAAATAATTTTTGGCAAACATCACAAGGCAAAAGGTGTTGGGATTTGGGAAATTTTGAGTTTTATCATGTATCAGAATCAGCCTGTAACCAGAATAATTTAGGAGCGAATAGAGAAGGAACGAAGGGAGAAAAGGAAGAACAGAAAAGAGCAATCAGTGGGGAAGAAAGGTTGTCCCATCCTATGGGTTCGTTGATATCATCATCTAAGCCTTGTTCCAAGACTCCTGGCTATATGGGGTTGGCTATGCAAATCATGTTCTGCCATTCTGTTCTTTTCAGTGCTATATCCAATGTTAAATACGTAACAATTACCAAACTGCACCTACTTAAGTAATATATTAGAAATGAATTCATTGGTGAATTCTCTAGTGGATGGACTGGTAAAGTCAGGGGTCAATAAAAATGAATTGCATTCGGGTACCATACAAAATTGGGAGGATATGTAATTGACGGGGAGTTAGATGGGGCTAACAACCCGAAAAGGGTGCAAGGCATCTAGTTGCTATACTTAGATTTTCAAAAATAATAAAATGTTTGTTATTGATGAAAAATGTTGAAGATTAATCAGTTTTATGGTGTTTTTCTGAGTAGATGTTTTATGTTAGTTGTTACATAGGAGGTGAGGATCATAGTAGTTATGCGAATCCAAATTTTATTATGTTTTTGAGTGTTATATATGTTGTTTTATGTTTTGCCGCTTTATAAGGGCATAGTTGTCTTTGTACCGTTCTATTATTTTTAGTATAAATAATAAGTGAAGGGGGCAGCCAGATTATTGCTCTCTTTTCTTTTCAACTTCTCTTTTTTTCCTTCTCTCTTCATTCTCTCTTCAAGAAAATACTTTTCTTTCATATTTTTTAGTTCAACAGATTTCTACTTGGTATCAGAGCATCGACTAAGGGTTTCTTGAAGCATTCTCATGCAGCCCTAGATCAGCCGATTGCATGAAGTAGTAAAGGGCTGATCGATCTGCTATAGATTGCCCAATTCTTGGATTTTTTGGTGGGATCTAGTCGTCAGGAAGGTGATTTACTATTCGATATCAAAATCAAGAAGAACTGGAGTACGGGGAAGAGTCTTCGAAAAGTTGGACTCTTTGTTTTTGATCTGATCTTGGGCTCCTAGGTATTGTTAGTTTTCTTTTGATTTTCTGAAGAGGGCGGTTTGGTTTCTAGAATTTTCTGAGCTTCCCGGAGTGATTGGTTCACTCTTCTCTCTGTTGGGAGGCATGAGGAGGAGAGAGATTTCTCTCCAGTTAGGGTTTTTTTTTTCTTCCGGAAGGGTTGGTTTCTGTGTGTGTGATATTAAATTATTTTTTGAAGGTCTCCAATCTATTTTTTCTTACTGTTAAACTGTTTGAAGTAAGATGGAGAGTTGGAATATCGAGATGAAATCTACCGATACTGTGGGACTGTGTGTTGGAGGTAGTAGTGATATTTTTATGTCTGTGATCATTAATATAGTAAAACTTGATGGTACAAATTATTTGGAGTGGGTACAATCAACTAAGATGGCTATTGGTGCTCGTGGAAAATTATGGTATTTCACTGGGGAGGAGAAGAAACTTGATACAAACTCTTCCCGATGGGTGCAGGAGAATTATATGGTAATGTCCTAGTTATGTAATTCTATGTTACCTTATATTGCAAAAAAATTCCTATGGGCTAATACTGCTATGGAGATTTGGGATGGAGTGATTGAAACCTACTCTCAGAAGCAAAATGAAACCAGAGCCTATTATTTAAGAAATCAGGTGATAAGTATGAAATAGGGAGAAAAACCTCTTGCTGTGTATTTCTCCATGCTGAAAACCCTATGACAGGAAATAGATCACTTAGAAACTGTGGTATGGGAAAGTGTAAATGATGCAACAATTTATCACAAACTGGTAGAGAGGAATATGGTTTTTGAGTTTTTGGCAGGGTTGAACCCTTAATTTGACATTGCTAGGTAGCATATTCTTTCTAGGGAGGGTGTTACACTCTCTTAGGCCTATGCCTTTATCTCTGGAGAGGAGAATATGAGGAATGTAATGCTGAGACAGCCTAGGATTGACCAGTTGGCTATGGTTGGTACAACAAAACTTAAGTTGAATGGAGACGGGTAGCGAAATTAGAAGGGAAGATAAGAAGGACTTGGTGTGTGATTATTGCAAGAAGCCTAAGCATACTAGGGACATTTGTTGGAGGCTTCATCCAAATCTTATGCTTGCTCGGATAAGAAACAAGAAGGAAAATGTAAATGTAGCCACTACAAGAGACTCTTCAGCCCCTTTTTCCCAAACTGATTGGGAATCCATTGCAGCAACAGTGAGAACAGAATTGGAGAGGTTTGGACAGCTTATGAGTAAGAAAGATTCACCTAGCTCTAGCTTTCCAGATGGACAGCAGAATGCAGGAGCCAACTACTCCACTTCCTTTGCACATACAGGTAGTTCATATGCAACTGCAAATCTCGCATCCACTTCAAGTAAGGAGGGACTTCCCTAGATTATAGACTCAGGAGCATCTGAGCACATGACTAATGCCCCTACCCTTTTTAGTTCTTAGCAGTTGTGCTCTGGTAGAGACATAGAGTCTCTATAACAGATGGTTCACATATGCCCATTGCTGGGAAGGAGACGGTTAGAGTGACCAATGATATAACTCTGTCTTTTGTTTTACATGTCCTTAGACCTCATACCAACCTACTGTCTGTTAGTTCTTTGACAAAAAAATTGAATTGTTCTGTGATCTTTCTTCCCAGTAATTGTGTTTTGCAGGATCTGGAATCAAGGAAGATGATTGGGAGTGGTCGTGAGGTAAATGGAGTCTACCTTCTGGATGAGATTCTGAGACATCAAGGCCCTCATGTTAGCAACAACAGTAGTTGTGGGTCAGAGTCGGTGAACCAGATTATACTTTGGCGCAATCACTTGGGACATCTTTCTTTTAGTTCTTTGAAATGTCTTTTCCCAAAGTTGTTTGAGTCTGTTTAGTTATCTACTTTGGAGTGTGAGAGTTGTCAGTTAGGAAAGCATTGTAGACAGTCTTTTATACCAAGTAATAAAAGAAATACTTCTGCTTTTAATATTGTTCACACTGATGTATGGGGACCATATCATATCCCTTCCATGGGAGGATTCTGCTACTTTCTCTTGTTTGTGGATGATTATACACGATATTCTTGGATATATTTGATGAGATCATGTGATGATTTCCTAACTTGGTATATCAGTTCCACCAGATGGTTCTTATACAATTTGGAGTGAGAACTAATGCTTTTAGATCAGATAATGCCAGAGAGTACTTTGAGAAGGACCTGACTTCGTATCTCTTAGAATATGGTGTAGTTCATCAGAGCAGTTGTGCATATACACACCAAAATGGAGTTGCTGAGAGGAAAAAACATACACATTGTGGAGGTGGCAAAGAGTCTTATGGTGTGTACTTCAGTTCCTGTGCAGTTTTGGGGAGATGCAGTTCTTATAGCCGTGCATTTGATTAACCATGTTTTTTCACGGACTTTGGGGTTTAAGGTGCCATTTAGACTTATTTTTCCAGATGGGGAGATATTTCATATACCTCTGAGGGATTTTGGCTGCGCTTTCTTTGTTCACATTCCTGGCCCTCATCGTAAGAAATTGGATCCTAAGTCCAAGAAATATGTTTTTCTTGGGTATGCTCAGAACCAAAAGGGGTATTGCTATTATGACCCAGTGTCGATGAGCAGATTTGTCACTATGGATGTTACCTTTTTTGAATTCACCTTCTTCTCAAGTGGTTCTCCTCAGGGGGAGAGTTTTGGGGAGAACTCACAATCTGTTCCTCTTCCTGTTTCTTTGGTGGATCCATCAGTTCAGCTAGAACCTTCATCAGTTTAGCCAGTACCTGCACTTCTAGTTTCATTACCTGAGCCACTATGGGCAGTCTCACAGAAATATCAGCGCCGACAGATGATGGTTGACTCCACACATCCTCAACCCACACCACTCTCTGTCAGTCCTTCTGAAACTCCAGATTCGGCGGATACAGTTCCAGATATTCCTCTTGAAACTAAGCCTGTTATGTTTTCTGATGATAATGCTCCTGTCCCTAACACCATTGTTGCAGTTGATTCTATTGACCTTGATCTTCCCATTGCACTTCGTAAGGGGAAGATAAAGTGTATAGCTCACTGTATTTTACACCATCTTTCCTACAGTGCCTTATCACCCTCCTACCGTGCTTTTCTTTCTTCCCTGGATTCTGTGTCTATACCTAGGAATGTTACTGAGGCTCTCTCCGAACCTGAGTGAAAAACAACCATGCAAGATGAGATGGATGCTTTGGTCAAAAACCAAACTTGGGAAATAGTTGATCTCCCCCTAGACAATGAGACAATCAGATGTAGATGGGTATTCACAATGAAGTATAAGGCCGACAACATGATAGAGAGGTACAAGGCAAGGTTGGTAGCAAAAGAGTATACTCAGACCTATGGTGTTGATTATCTGGAAACCTTTGCACTGGTAGGTAAGATGAGTTCAGTTCATATCCTTTTATCTCTAGCAGCCACCTATTCATGGCCCTTGTTCCAGTTTGATGTAAAAAATGCCTCTTTCAATGGTAATTTACAGGAGGAGGTATATATGGACATTCTAGTAAGCTTTTATGAAAATGTTGGTAAAGGAAAGGTGTGCAGACTCAGAAAATCTCTGTATGGATTGAAATAGTCACCTAGGGCTTGGTTTGACAGGTTCAGAGGGGCACTCATCTATTTTGGATATACACAGACACAGTTTGATCACACTCTCTTTGTGAAAATGAGAGATGCTCTGGTGTCGATTCTGATTGTGTATGTGGATGATATAGTGGTGACAAGAAATGATCTGGAGGAGATTGATGATCTCAAAAAATCATTGCAACAAGAATTTGAGATCAAAGATATTGGTGAGCTCAAATACTTCTTGGGGATTGAAGTTGCAATATCCAAGCATGGGATCTTCATTTCACAGAAAAAGTATGTACTTGACCTACTACAGGAGACTAGGAAGTTGGGGACCAAACCAACAGACACTCCTATTGATCCAAATCACAGAATTAATGGTGTGGATGGTGAGTTGGTAAAGGATGTGGGGAGATATCAAAGAATGGTGGGCCAACTGCTGTATTTGTGTATGACACGACTAGATATTTCTCATGCTGTTAGTGTTGTGAGTTAGTACATGTATGCACCTCGGGTTCAACACTGGGAAGCTATTGAGAGAATACTTGCATATCTAAAAAAGCACCCTGACAGAGGCATTTGTTTCTCAAATCATGAGAATTTGAAGCTAGAATTCTATACAAATGCAGATTGGGCAGGATGCTTAGATGACAGGAGGTATACATCAAGAGTGTGTACCTTTGTAGGTGGAAACTTGATCTCCTGGAAGAGTAAGAGGCAAGCGATTGTGGCAAGGTCAAGTGTAGAGGCAGAGTATAGATCCATGGCTCATGGTGTCTCAGAACTTCTTTGGGTTAGATCTCTTTTGAGTGAGATTGGGGTGAAAGCAGAGGAACCTATGATGTTATACTGTGGCAATTAGGCTGCAATCAATATTGCCCACAATCCAATTCAGCATGATAGGACAAAACACATTGAAGTTGATAGACAACCGGAGAAGTTTGTTTGCCTTATGTCTCTTCAGAGTTGCAGCTGGCTGATGTTTCTCACTAAAGGGATGGCAAAGAACAAGCTTGAACATGATCTACTCAAGTAGGGAATGTTTGACATTTACTCCCAACTTGAGGGGGAGTGTTGAAGATTAATCGGTTTTATGATGTTTTTCTGAGTAGATTTTTTATGTTAGTTGTTAGATAGGAGGTGGGGACCACAATAGTTATGTGAGACCAAATTTTATTATGTTTTTAAGTGTTATATATGCTGTTTTATGTTTTGCCACCCTATAAGGGCATAGTTGTCTTTGTATTGTTTTATTGTTTTTAGTAGAAATAATAAGTGAAGGGGGCGGCCAGATTATTGCTCTCTTTCTTTTCAACTTCTCTTCTTCTCCTCTCTTCAAGAAACTACTTTTCTTTCAAATTTTTTAATTTAGCAAATTTCTACTAAAAATATATTAGATTTAGACCTGTTCATGGGCTGGGCTCAGGCTTGCCTTTTGCCAAAATTTGAATGGGCTTGGCCCAAAGCCTGAGCCAAAATAGCATTAAGCCAAGCCCGAAGCCCGGCCCATGAACATGTCTAATTGGAATGGACTCTAATACCCTTATTAGCATATAAGAAAATTCTTAAATACCTCCAAACCTACTAAAATAAACTTCTAACAAGTTCGTAGAAGATCAAGACTGTAATCAGTCTTGAATCCTAAAAGGTTTTAGGTTTGTAAAACAGAAGAGAGCATATAAGAAAATTCTTAAATACCTCCAAACCTACTAAAATAAACTTCTAACAAGTTCGTAGAAGATCAAGATTGTAATCAGTCTTGAATCCTAAAAGGTTTTAGGTTTGTAAAACAAAAGAGAAGATGAGAGAAAATGAGAGAATAGAAGAGAAGCAAGAGAACACAAGTTGCTGAAAGGAGGGACAGATTCTAACTAATCTGCCGCCGCCACTTCAACTTAATATTTATATGTTATGCTAGTTACAGGAAATGACACATCTGCCCTTGGTGTTTACATCATAACACTTAACAATATAAAACTGAAAAGTAAATAACAATTAGAATAACAGAACTAGAATAACAGAAAAACATAACAAATAGACTAGGATAGATCCGCTTCTAGCTTCTTTCTTGATACGACTTTAGTGAGGATATCAGCTAGTTGCATACTGGAAGTGATGTAAGAGAGGCATACTTCTTGAGATGAGACCCTCTCTCGTACAAAATGCCGGTCAACTTCAATGTATTTGGTTCTGTCATGCTGCACTGGATTATGTGCTATATTAATAGCTGCTTGATTATCACAATACAACATCAGAGGCTTCTCATACTCAATACCCAACTCCTCAAGTAGAGATCTTAGCCATAGGATTTCAGCCACTCCGTTGGCCATGGACCTGTATTCTGCTTCAGCACTCGACCGGGAGACAACACTCTGCTTCTTACTTTTCCAGGAGACAAGGTTTCCTCCCACAAGGGCACAATATCCTGAGGTAGACCGTCTGTCATAAAAAATCCCAGCCCAATCGGCATCCGTATAGACCTCCACCTTCATGTGGTTACTGTTCTTGAACAATATACCTCTACTCGGGCATCTCTTCAAGTATGCTAGTATTCTTTCTGCTGCTAGAAGGTGCATGGTTCTAGGAGAATGGATGTACTGACTGACAACACTAACTGCATAACTGATATCTGGCCGAGCGAGGCACAAATATAGGAGCTTTCCCACTAACCGCTGGAACATAACTTTGTTTTCAAGCACCTCTCCACTCTCCGCACTAATCCTGTGGTTCTGTTCAATGGGTGTATCTGCAGGTTTGACACCCAGCTTTCCAGTTTTAGCCAACAGATCTAAAGCATATTTCCTCTGTGAGACAAAGATCCCCTGTTTAGATCTGGCAACCTCGATACCCAAAAAATACCGTAGTGGACCCAGATCTTTCACCTCAAACTCTTGATGAAGGAACTGTTTGAGGGACTCAATCTCATGGCTGTCATTTCCTGTCACCACAATATCATCAACATATACTGCAAGTAGTGTCAGTGAAGACTCCACCCTCTTAATGAACAGTGTATGATCTGACTGGGCCTGTACATAACCGAACTTCCCAAGAGCTAGTCTGAATCTGTTGAACCAAACTCTAGGTGACTGCTTCAAACCATACAATACCTTATTGAGCCGGCAGACCTTCTTACCTGTCTCTGTATCATAGTATCCAGGAGGCAACTGCATGTAAACCTCTTCCTGCAAGTCCCCATTCAGGAAGACATTTTTAACATCCATTTGGTACAAGGGCCAAGTGTGGCTTACTACAAGAGATAATAAAACCCGAATGGTGGTCATCTTGGCTACCGGGGCAAATGTCTCCAAGTAATCTATACCATAAGTCTGAGTGAACCCTTTTGCAACTAGCCGAGCTTTGTACCTCTCAATGGAACCATCTGCATTGTGCTTTACAGTAAATACCCATCTGCATCCAACTGGTTTCTTTCCTTTGGGTAAGTCAACTAGCTCCCAGGTATTATTTTTCAACAGGGCATGCATTTCAACTTGCATTGCACCTCTCCACTCCGGGACTGATAGAGCCTCTTGCACTGTTCTTGGAATAGGGACATTGGAAATGGAACTAAGGTAGGACCTGTAGGTAGGTGATAGGCGCTCATAGGATAAAAAATGGGAAATACAGTGGGCTGTAGATGTGGTACAATGTCGTTTCCCTTTACGGACTGCAATCGGAAGATCAAGGTCATCTATAGGAGGTGAAATGGCAACAATAGAAGAAGTCTCTATGGGTCTTGGGATTGTAATGCCTGGACCTGGAGCCGTAGATGAGATTGGAGCTGGCTTGGACTGTTGATGATCGGGATCAACCTGCCTGCACCGCCTGTGATAGACCCTCAACTCCTGATCCCTCTGACCACCCTCACCATTGCAGTTCCCCCTCAACTCCTGATCCCTTTGGCCACCCTCACCATTGCAGCTCCCATCACCCAATGGAATAGGTAAAGGAACTACCCCACTCTCACTGCTCTCCCCCTGAAGACATGGACCTAAACCCCTACTCTCATTGCTCTCCCCCTGAGGAGAAACCCGAGGATAATAGGGTGTCTCCTCAAAGAAAGTGACATCCATGGAGACGAATCTCCTCCCTAAGACAGGATCATAGCAGCAATACCCCTTTTGAGTTCGTGCATAACCAAGGAAAATGCATTTGGAGGCCTTGGGTTCAAACTTGGAGTGATGGGGTCCGAGAAGCTAAACAAAGCAGGTACAACCGAAAGTCTTAAGGGGAATAGAAAACAACTCCTCATGTGGGTATAGAGGGGAAAAAGGAGATCGCAAATCAAGAACCCGGGAAGGAATCCGATTAATAAGATAGACCGCCGTGAGGATAGCATCACCCCAGAAGCGAATAGGGACATTGGAGGTAACATAAGACTTCTAGCCACCTCCAAGATGTGCCTATTCTTCCTTTCTGCAACCCCATTCTGCTGAGGTGTATGAGGGCAAGAGCTCTGATGGATAACCCCATGAGTAAGAATGTAAGATGCCAATGACTTAGCAAAGTACTCCTTTGCATTATCAGATCTAAGAACTTTAATCTTGGCATCAAACTGGGTGAGGATCATTTGGTGAAAGTTTTGGGTCAGGGCGGGAACCTCATCTCGTGAACGCATAAGATAAACCCAAGAAAACCGGGTATGGTCATCAACAAATAACAAAAAATATTTGTACCCACCCATAGAAGGAATGTGATATGGCCCCCAAACATCCGTATGCACGAGATCAAAAGGACGATTACTCCTTTTATTACTCAATGAATAAGAGTTTCTACAGTGTTTAGCAAACTCACAACTTTCACATTGCAACTGGGACAACTCAATAGACTCAAACAAAGTAGGAAACAAACTCTTTAAGGATCGAAAAGACAAATGACCCAATCGGTTATGCCAAAGCATAACCGAACTCACACTCTGGGAAACAAGTGACCTCTTACCCACTGACTCTTCCCGACGAGAACTCTCCCCGAACAGATAGATCCCATTCGTCTCACGGCCAGTCCCAATCACCTTTTTCGTCTCCAGGTCCTGAAAAACACACCGGTCAGGGAAGAAAGTTACTGAGTAGTTCATGTGTTTGGTAATACTACTGACTAAAAGGAGGTTAATATCAAGCTTAGGAACATGTAAGACAGAAGACAAAGAGATCGTATCTGATAACTTAATGTCCCCCTTCCTAGAAATAGGAACTAGGGAGCCATCAGCAATAGATACTCTATCCCTACCAGATGACAAATGGTAAGAGGTAAACAATGAAGGCAAGCTAGTCATGTGGTCGGATGCACCTGAATCTATTACTCAACAAGGTTCAGTAGTACCTGGAGCTGAGGAATGGTAGGCTGAAGCTAGAGTACCTGAATTTACGGTTGTAAGCTGACAACCCATCTCAGAAACACTACCATAACTGATGCTCCCAAAGCTGCCTTCTGCCTGATTTTTAAACTCCATCTCGGTCAAGTCTTAAAACAGCACTTGGACTACCAATCACAACCAAAAACAGTATAGGCCTGATTTGTATTCACAGTGTATGTGCACAACTGGGATAACTCTGATATGAAACCAACAAACAAACACAACAGTGGCTGTCCGTAGAGCTCAAACCCCTTTAAGAGAGTTCGAAAACCCCAAAAAACTCTGAAAAACAGCTTAGAAGGAGGTCTGATTTGCCTTTGCAGAATTAGGGTTTTAATCAGTCCTTAAAGTGATCAATTCAGTTGCATAATCTAATCAGTACTGTATAGATAGACTTGCATTAGGGTTAATATGAAACCCTAGAATCTGATCAATGCCAACAATAGACCTGAGGACAACTCTAGGTAGATCACAAGGTTCAGTCCAGCACTAGGGCTTGCGGCAAGATCACTTCAACCTATCTTTTCTTAGAAAAGTAAATGACTTACAAGAAAATAATTGATCTGAAAGCTGAAAGCTGATCCGAAACTGATCTGAAACTGATCTGATCCGATCAGAAATACCAGCACAAAACCGATGTGATCTGAAACTGGTCTGATCCGATCAGGAATACCAACACAAAACTGATCTGAAATCAATCGCCTATCAATCTGAGATGCTATTCTCTGAAATCACTACTGTGGGGCCCACTACCGTGAGAGCAAAAATAGGGTTTCACTCTGAAATCACTAAAGTGCTCAGCTGCACTCTCCAAGCAGTCCGCACCAGTGGGACTTGTCGTAGGGCACTGTGAAACCCTAAAAACTAATCCCCTTTGAAGAGGAGGGTTCGGCCCAAGAATCAAACCCTAGAGCAAACTTGAACACAGTTTGGCCCCTCTTTCTAGATAGGTCCAACCTATCTCGGCTGATTGCAATCTCTAAAAATCAGTAAAGAAACAAACTTACTTACTGATTACCTGCCTTCAATGTACTGTCTTCTAGGGTTACCTGAACCCTAACCTTCGCTGCCTCTTCCTGATTACCAACTCTCTGCAGGCTGCGGCAAGTCTTCAACTGTTGCGAACCTCTCCTGGTAATCTCCAAGATTCAACCGCCGAAAAACTTCTTCAAGACTTCCAGTCCTAGCTAGTTCTCATGTGGTCGGCTGGACTAGATACACATGAGAAGCCCTAGATAGGCTCTGATACCATGTAGAAGATCAAGACTGTAATCAATCTTGAATCCTAAAAGGTTTTAGGTTTGTAAAACAGAAGAGAAGATGAGAGAAAAGGAGAGAATAGAAGAGAAGCAAGAGAACACAAGTTGCTGAAAGGAGGGACAGATTCTAACTAATCTGCCGCCGCCACTTCAACTTAATATTTATATGTTATGCTAGTTACAGGAAAGGACACATCTGCCCTTGGTGTTTACATCATAACACTTAACAATATAAAACTGAAAAGTAAATAACAACTAGAATAACAGAAAAACATAACAAATAGACCAGGTACATTCTACCCTACGGACAGAGTGGCCCCACAGCTGTGGGGTCCACATCAGTTTCTCTACAAAGTTTAATAACTTTGGGTCCACAAGAATTGTCAAGAAAATATTTATTGAAAAAATATTTAGAGGGGTGGAAGAACTAAAGGCTATCATTCATATTAGGGCTGTATGATGGCCGAAATCTTTGGAACTATTCACAGACTACACAGTGGATGACATGTTGAGGAAGTGGGGTGAATTAACAAAATGCACACAGACCAAGTCAGTAATGAGCGTGTCTTGGACCCCTCCACCTGCTGGATTCATGAAATTAAACTTCGATGAGAGTAGTAGGGGGAACCCTGGATAATCAAGGATTAGGGGTACTTTAGGGATGAGAATGGGGTCATTTTTGCCATGTTCTCAGTTCCAATTGGGGTGGGTGACTCCTAATTGAAGGGGTCATTTTTGCCATCTCCCTTAGAGCTGAGATCTTTGCAGTTATGGAAGGAGTCTAGAAAGCTAAGGAGATGAACATCAGAAAACTCCTAATTGAAGGGGATTCGGAGGTGGTGATAAGGTGGCTGAATGCAGACAGCAATGGTTTATGGAAGTACAACAATCAGAGGAGGAAATTTAAGTGGTTGGTGCGGGAGATGGAAGTTAAGATGTGCTGGGTTAAAAGAGCAGCCGATTCTCTAGCTGATGGTTTAGCTAAACAAGGGGCAGAAAGGGATTCAATGTTTTGGGCTAAGTTGTAACTTTATTGTCTCTTCCTATTCCTTGTTTTTCTTGAAGGCCTTTGTTGTACTTGAAAGATAAGTGTGTTTGTCTTCCTTTTATAACTTTTTTGGTGAATTAATGAAATTGTTATTGATAAAAAAAATATTTATTGAAAAAAAATTGTCAAGAAAATCAAAACAACAGATACTTTTGAGTGATAGGCCATATAGCCTAAAGCAGCCTTAGAATCTGTTAAGAAGCAACAGAAAAGAAGTTTATGTATTAGCATTTAGTTGGGAATAAATATTTTAAATAAATAAGGCCCAAAGAAATTGCCGAAAGTCCAAAAACTTAAATTACTTACTGATACTGAATGTATTAGATCAAAAGATAAAATATTTTGAGCAAGACCTGTGATTAGAGTGCTTTCTTTCATTATTAGGAAAAAAACAACTCCCTACTTGCTTATGGTGGATTGGATGAAGATGAGAGATATGAAGATGGATAACTTGTCTGAGGTGTGCAAAACCAAGGAAAAATGTTGTTCTCACCTATTTTTTCTCTTAGCAATATTAGTAGTTGATATTTAACTGATTCTATTCACTTTCTGATGGAGTTGGTGTGCCCACTGAACTGTTTTAGGTTGATGTTGTCTTTGCCTTCTTTTCATTTGAACTATGCAGTTCAGTTGCACTGGGCATGAGTTTGTTATTTAATGGGGTCTTTGGATAGATTAAAATAGAAAGGTTCTTGAAGGTGAGGGTAGATTGATGGAAAGGGCTTCCTGGATCTTGGATCTTTGCTTATTCTAACAAAAGTTGAGGGGTTTAGGGTAGATTGTGGTAGGAATTGGGATGGTATTTTGGGGTGGGGTGGGGGTGAAACTTTGTAAAGAAAAAAGAAATAAAAAAACAAGTATTTTTACTTATAAAGAAAGAAAAAGAAAATAAACAACTAAGCTGACCAATCTTCCTCCCCACCCCCCCAAAAAAAAATCACTAGAAGGAAATGGCTATGAAGGTTTGAGGTTCGTAGTGCCATGTTTGTTATCAAAAGACTAAAGGTTGGTTGTTTGAGAAACAAAAGATTGCTAAATCTTAAATCTTTTTTTTTTTTAATTTCTTGAAATTTAAGAATGTCCAAGAATGACAAGGACATGAAAGGCCCCAAACTCAACATTTTTTCAATTGAATCCCAAAGTCAGCAACTTCACTCCTAGGTGTTCTTGGGGAGTGGGGGGTTAGAAGTGGTAGTTGGTATTTGGGTTCATTCCTTCTAGCTCTATGGTAGTTTAGTCCTTAAAATTATCCTTCTTTCTCTTCTTTAACAATTTTATCTTTCTTCACTCTTCTAATTTTTTTTAAATAATTTTGTTATGGATAAGAAGAACGATGGGCATTAGGAAAGGAATTAGTGCTAGATAATATGGTATTGGATCACTTATTAAAAAAAAGGCATTGGATTAGACATATGGGCTACATCAATACTCACAATGTCAATTCTATGGGTTCAATTTTGAAATTTTAGTAGGGTTTTAATTGAACAAACTAGTTCTTGAAACTGGTCTATCAAATATTGGTTTGGCTTTATGCTGGCAGGGTGATTGTTGAGATATTGTGTTTATTAGGTGATTGATGGAAAAGTTAAGAGAGAAGAGAAAACACTTCACATGATTTATTGACTTGGAGAATGCATAAGCTAATTACTTAGGATCAAGAGGCTGGTGGTGGAAGGAGACATTTATGTATTCAATGAGTGGATGAGACACCACTTTAGTGGGCCATGGAAGTTGATGAACTTCATTAGAGGCTAGAGCTTTTGTTTTTCTTCTGATACCTTGTTCACATGGACACATAACATGGCCAATTTTATAGCTGATGGAACTTGCTAGAGAAGGTACTTGGAAGAGGGGCCAGTTCCAGTAGGGATGCAAATAGATCGGATCGGATTCGAATCAAGTTGTATTCAAATCCAATCCGACATTGTTCATGTTGGATTTGAAGACTCAATCGGATTTGATAGGACTCAATTTGAATTTGAATCCTATTGGTAAGTTGGATCTTCGGATCTGATCCGATCCAACTTGTTTTCTTTAAAAAATAATAAATTATTAAAAGAAAAATAAAATATACTAATTTAAATAAAGTAAATATTTTTTAATTATTTTCATCATATATATATACATGTTTTTTATAAAAAATAAATGATATAACAAATTTATAAAAATATATATTTATAAATAAATAAATAACATATATATGTATTATATATATTTATATTTATAAATATATAATATAGATTGGATTGGATAGGGGGTGGGTGGGTGATTCGAATCCGATCCGATTTCTGATCAGATCCTCTTATTCGATCCGATCTGATTTGAAAATCCGAAGAGGGGTGATCCGAACTCAACCAAATAGGGTCAGATTGGATCATGATCTGATCCATTTGCACCCCTAAGTTCCAAGGATTATACTCTTCTGTAGGGGTGGATTTGAACCGGGTTGAGCCGAATACTTGGCAATTTGAGCGTGGCTTGTCAAAACAATGCTAGGCTCGAGCTTGATTCGAGCTAGAGACTTGAGCTCGAATTTGGCTTGGCTCAAAAGCTAGCAAGTTCGAGCTCATCTTGGCTCGAGCTTGATTGCAAGCCAAGCTTCCTATAAAAATAAAAATTATACATATAAAAAATAATATTTTTATTTTATACACAAAAAATTAAGAATTATAAAAATTATTTTATCATACATATAAAATATAAAAATATTATATATATTAGTTATTATTATACATAAAAATAAAAGTATTATATTTATAAAATATTATTATATATTACAATAAAAATTATATATATATATATATATATATATCGCGAGCCTCATGATCCGAGCTTCACTAGGCTCAAGCTCAACTTGATTAGCAGACGGGCCTATATATCGGGCTTGAGCTTGGCTCGAAGCTCGATTTAAACCAAGCTGAATTGAGCTTTTCACAAGCCAAGCTCAAATAGCTCATGAAAAGCTTGATTCATTTCCACCCCTACTCATTTGTCGTAATTGAGCATGGGATCCTTTTTTTTCCTTTTTATTTTTTCAACAGAGGGAGATAGAAGAGAATTTCTAGTTGTTGTAGGTTTGCACTAGCCATTGATATTGAGCCCTAACCTATGGGCCTTTAGAAAAGGAAGTCAGACCATGTACATGGTTTGCTAATGACATAGCCTTTATAACAGGAGATGCTCTAGATTCAAAAGATCTCAAGATAAGTGAGTCTAGGACACTAATGTAAAATGTGATTGTAGTGAAAAGTGAAAACATGAGCATGACAGGAGGTTGAGATACCAAAATGACCATTTTTGTACTTAAGATTCGAATTGTAGGTGTTGAGATAGAAGAGTGAACTGTTTGGATGTTGTTTAAGGTAACCTTTTCTGTATTTAGTTTCAACCTATAGAGGTTGAGATGGAAAAGTGAAATGTCTGGAAGTTGTTCCAAGTGGTATTTGCCAATAGAAGAGTGAACTGTTTGGATGTTGTTTAAGGTAACCCTTTTCTGTATTTGGTTTCAACCTATAGAGGTTGAGATGGAAAGGTGAAATGTCTGGAAGTTGTTCCAAGTGGTATTTTCCAATAGAATTTGAGTAGGGTGGTGAAGTGAAGATGTGCTTCCAAGGTATTATATGGTAGATGATATATGTATACGGTATACCATCAGATAAAGGGAAAATCAAAGGTGCCAGCTGACAACTATAGGACAAGCCATGCTCCATGAGATAAAATGATGGAATTAAAAAGCTACATGCTTGTACAGTGAACATAGTTGATACGAGGACATATGGACAAATGGAAAGGCTAGAAAATGCAAAACTAAAGATTAAGTCTATTTATAGAAAATAAATTAGTTGTAGTAGGTGATACCATCAGACATTTGATGAAGTCTATTTATCAAAGACCAAACAAAGCACCGATTTACTGCTGCTTGTAGGTTCCTAGAAGATGAGTTGTTGCAAAACAGGTATGGGCTAATCTAGTGTAAAAACTTGAAGACCTCTATAGATTTTACAAATGATTTGGCTGTAGACAGATCAGAATGTATGGGCAAAGTTTGTCTGTCCAAGGGAGGTAACTGGTTCAAGTATTAATTGAGTTGAGTTTACATGAGTGAAAATTTTACTTGCAATATACCAAAGGTGCTTATGGTTGGTGTAAAGGGGATTTGTCCTAATCCTTCTGATGTCACAAACCTTGAAGCCTGAGATGGTCCAACAAATTTATTTTACCGATAATGCATTTATTAGTGTTTCTGTTGATGGAAACATACAGACCGCTCATGTGGTAATATGGATTACTTATGAAAATAACAGATGAATGAATATTAGGGCTTGACAACCTAGAAAATGCAAATTATTTTTCATTCCCCACCAAATATTGATACAAGATTTCATTTCTGATCTGCTTTTTGATGAGTTGGGGAGTCTGATAGGAGAACATAGATAACCACGTTTTTTCCTTGGAGGATGCTTTTTTCATAATACAAGTCCTTATGAATAATTCCTACACTTTTTTTGGACTCTTCATATTTGGAAGCTTCTCTGTGGATCATGCAGATAGTTCCAGCTCATATACTTGAGTATGGTGCATGTATTTGCCATTCTCATGGGGTAGCATATTCCTCATCCAATCATGTAAATTTTTACCAATAAAAAATCATGTAAATGTTGTGATTGCTATGCTGTAGTAGACCAGCATTGCCCCTTTTCTTGTTTTGATGATGGGCATGCTCTGATGCTCAATATGACTGTCTCTAATGGATATTTGTTTGTGTAGGTAGAAACATTAACTAATCAAGAAGAAGTGGAATTACGTGCTAAAATTGAAGCACTTGGGTTAGAGGTTACCAAAGTGCCACCAAAGCCATCGGTGCATCTTGATGAGGTACTTCTAAGGTTCATCTAGAGCCATTTAATCTACTGAAGTGTTTATCTTATTCCTTCCAATCTGAAAGATGAGTATCTTCACATAGCAGGTTTCTTCTTGTTGAATTCATTATTTTAGATGCAAATAGCAAAGGAGCTGGACAAATTGTCGGAAAAGTTAGATGATCTAGACGAGAAGATATCCTCAACCATGGCTTCAGACCCACAGGTGCAGTCTCTTTTGAGTAGCACTGCTGATGTATGGATGCCAGTCATTACAGCTTCTTCTGATGAAAGGCGAAATTTTACAGCACCCACTGGAGATGGTAATAATGTAAAGGAGGAGAAAAATCCTGATTCCTGAGTGATTCTTATGCACTCCTTGTGTATTCTCTAAATAAAACTATTTATTTTCTCCCCAATGTAATTTATTTCAACTCTCAAGAGTCAAGAAAGGAAAAAAAGGATGCTTTGTTTTAATCAAGAATTAAAGTATTATATTTTCCAGCAACTTTTGTATATATCTTCCGTGTTCATTTGTCGCAACAGTATTGTTCACAACTGATGAGAGGAATTATGCAGATGAACTTTAAAGGGATGGGATGATCTCTCTGTTCCCTCGATGATCTGTTTCATGAAATCCTGTTTCATCATTATTTCTTACCATTTCCACCCATCTCTTGCCGTGCAGGGAATACCATGCATCTAGAACAATTGTGTCTTCTCAGGTTGGTCGCCCATCTGTCCAACGGGCCCCACATCATGATATTCCAGATGTTTGGTCCAAGATGCATGTGCAAGGGTATATAAGAATATTTGTATCCTTTGGCATTTTTCGAATGTCAAATAGTTTGGACGTTGGGGCCCCTGGTTAAGTTTTGTATGTTGTATGGGCGTGTTTTGGACTAGGCTCTCTTTGTGCCCCTGTCCTCAGTTACAGCCAAAGTACAGAGTTTCATTCATGGGACCTCCAACAGAAAAGATATAGGGGCATAGGCATCGAACATGTTCAGTTTTAGCCATTCGATCTATCAAACCTTACTTAAAAGTCTCCACATGGCCCCCCTTTAATCTTGGTTGTCCACTAAACATCTTTTATTTATTTATTTTTATTGATTGAAAGGCGGCTAACCACTACACGTTAAGAAATGCAACACCACATGAATATGGTAAGAAAGATCTAGTGGCCAACTCCAAATTTAGGTATTTTATAAGGTCAAAGCAAGGTTGCAGACGGGAGAAGGGGACAGCATTCGTGGTCGTGGGCCTTTATCTTCTAAATTCATCTTGGGCAAATTATGTGGGCCCCCAATTAAAGCTTTGGGCCAATAAATAATGTAGTCCTAGAGAGGACTGAGAGTGAGAAGAGGGTGGCAGTTGAAACGGTTGAAATGTGAAACGCGGGACCGCCAGCAATATCAAGCTTTGCCCATAAAAAGATTGATTTTGCTAGCCAACCTCTCCATTTGTCTGCTATTGGTTGTCTCATCGTCTTCCCTTTGCCTTCTGCCTGTTGTTGCCTTCCTCTCTCGTTCTCTTTCTTCTTCTGTTTTTCCTTTTGTTGCTTAGCAGTTAGCAGTAAATGGTGCTTGGTCAATTAATGTCAACATGGTCGTCTTTTTCTCCTCTGGAAGCATCATTAGTTCAAGATGCTTTCCCTCTGGAAGCATCTTTTGGCATAGCAAATCACCCCAGATTGCTTTACTCAATCAGGAACCCCAGAATATTTTAGTGAAATGCCTGAACCTGAGCTAGCTCGAGTGGAGAATGAAATCATTGTTGCCTCTTCATGGACTGCCAGATATTCATTCAAGGGCAATGGTGTTCATGCAGTAGATTCAAATATAGAGGTAGTTATCCTTGACTTTGCATATACTTCTTTTCCCAAGGACAGAAGCTAGATCAAATTATCTAGTTTGAAGCTAAGGAAATTAATCATAAGGAGCAGAAATGGCATCATCTTTGGAGAAACTTTTTGCAGAGGAAGGGTTCAAAGGAAAGAGTAAAGCATGGCCTAGAGCTGCTCTTGGATCCATAACTGTGAGTGTGCCACCTTATCTATCTGAGGAGAAACATCATTTAGGTTCTTCATCCAGTGCTTTTGGAATTGGGAGAGAGAGGGGAAGATCTGACTGCTCTCAATACGGGTTGAAAAGTGAACTGCCGCCGAGAGACAGAGTTAGGTGTAGGAGATGGAGAGGCAGTTTAATTGGGAATGATAGGACTTTAGAAGGATCGAGTAGGAACTTCAAGGAAATTGAGAGATTAGAAGGAAGAAATTCTAGTGATTACTTGCAAGAGATTGGGAGTTCCGCTAATAGGTATCGTGAAGATGCCATACAAAGTAAGAGAGTTGACCAAAGATTCAAGGATGCACTGGGAAGTGAGAGATTCGCAGACAGGTCAGTGAAGGAAGTGAGGGAAATTGAAATAGGGAGGAATAGATATTCTAAAGGTTTGGGGGATAAGGACAAGGGGAGATATGAAGAAAGGAATAATAAGGATATACTAGAAGATAAGAGGACCAAAAATAATGCTGACAACCATCTGCTTGGGCAACTGCATTTCTCAGATATTTCGAGACAAAGTTTGCAGAAACCAGATATGTCTTATGGAAAATCAAATAATATTTCACATAACAGCAAAAATCTTGAAGATATTCAGAGTACAAGGCATCTTGATACCGAGGAAAGAGTTTTTGTACCTGCACTTGATGAAGTTGCAATACAGGCCCTGATTTCTATTCTAAGTGGTCATATAAGACACTATCTCAAAGATGAGTACTTCCGAATATCACTTCGCCGCAACTGTTCCTGTTGCCTAAGTTTTAATGAACTGGAAGAAGGCCATCATGCTGAAAGCAAGGTCATAGCCCATCTTGAACAGGCAATGGATATGGTAGAACGAGTTGCTGAGAAGTCTGCAAATGCAAAGAAGCTGAAGAAAGCTTCTTTGCAGCTGAATGCGATTGCAGGTTTGAATTCAAAAGATTTGAAGGATGGGTTTACATCTGGAGTTCCCAATTCTCATTTATCAGCCTGTGCACACCTCTACCTTGGTGTGATCTATAAGCTCCAGAAGAAAGATAGAGTATCTGCAAAACATCTTTTGCAGGTCTTCTGTGATTCACCCTTTCTAGCACGGACAAGTTTGCTACCAGAAATGTGGGACTACCTTTTCCTTCCTCATCTTACACATTTGAGGGTGTGGTACAATCAAGAAGCTGATTCTATACCAGATACATCAAGTAGACAGAAGAAACTCAAGCTTCTTGAAAAAGCATATAATGAAGTACTAAATACTGGTACTCACCAGTTTGCAGTTTATTACAAGGACTGGCTCACAGAGGGAGTTGAAGGTCCTGCACTTCCTTCTATTCAATTCCCTTCAGTGTCAATTAAACTTGTAGTGGATGGAGATTCAGATGGAAATTCTCCAGAGCTAGGACCTGGCCAAGTTGACCCTGCTTTACCTAAGATGATGATAAGCAAAAAGTTGCACACTGCTGTTTTTGGCCAGTCAAATAAATTAGATGGCTTGGATGAAGTTGAAGATGGAGACGGAGAAGCAGAGTTTGATATCTGTGCGAGAAACTTTGATTTTACTGTGGAAAAAGACAGACAAAGAGTAATTTGCTCTCCTGAGCCAGGAACATGCATAGGGCAGCATATTAAAGAAAATTCTCCCAAGACTTTACAAGTTGATGCATCTCATGCTGTAAGTAGTTCTTTTTCTTTTTCCTCATGTTATTCCATACCATGGTTACTACTTGCTAGTTTGTATTACCTAGGTATCATAGGGCATCAGACAGATTTGGGAGCTCATCATTAATGTAACTGTATGATTGTGACATTTTACTAGTGTTCTTTCTATCTACGCAACAGCCTTTTTAGGTTTTAGCTATTAATAAGTGCCAACATATCTCATATCACACATGGTTTAAGGTTTACTTACGATTCCTTATACTGTGGACTGTGACTTCATTAGTTCTGTGCAACATAGTGAAGTTGAAGCCCATCTTTCCCTTTCTCTTTCTTGTCCCAATTAAATGTTTATAAGTAGATCAGTCAACATAAAATTGTCCTCTAGTTTTACCAAATAAGATGGTGTTAAAACTTTTGTTACTCTTAAAATTTCAACACCCTGCAGCCAAATGGATTGTTAATGAGAGATGGCGAAACAAGGAGATTAGATACGGTTACTCTTCTAGAAGTAGGAGAATATGGCATCACAGACATTTCTTTGTGGCATACAACCCCGAGGAGCACCCATGAGCTGCTTATGCTTCCACATACAAAAGCAAATGAGCTTATTCTCGAGAAGCTAGCAATGTCTGTTTTCCCACTGCAGCATAATTCCATTGATCTCACTGCTACAACTCATATATCGCATTCAAAGGTCATACTCGTAAAAATTCCATTTCAAATGCACAAGAAATTTTTTTCTTCTTTTGTTTTTTTCTCCATATTCATCGTTGTTTTCTGACCATTCTAATATTTACTATATTCTTTTTGGTTGCAGATAAGCAACATGAAATCCCATTCTGAAGGTGAAAACCATGGTCTGTGTGTGTGTGTTTGTATGTGCATATATCTAGTCTCTGTGAAGTTATAGCAAGTTGTTCACATAGATTTCCTCAGTGCAGGGTCAGATGGATTTTACCAATATTTTAATGAAACCTCCTTTTTCTCAAGTATCCGCAAGGAATTTCTATGCCCTTTGACTGGGTGCTTGTTTGAAGATCCAGTGACACTAGAGACTGGTCAAACCTTTGAGCGAGAGGCCATTAAGGAATGGTTCAAACAGGGAAAAAGAGTATGTCCAGTGACTGGAAGAAAATTGGACTGCCTGCTTGTTCCTAGTGCTAACTTTGTTTTGAAACGTGTTGTTGATAGCTGGAAATCAGAAAATTGTAAAATTCTCTTGGCTTTGGCTTCCCAAATAGCAGCAGGATCAGTAGAACATGGGTTTAATTCCAAGGGTGAAGCAGCTATTTTCATATTGGAGAACCTTCTCAATTGTTTAAACAAGGAGGAAAAAATGACAAATACTACACACCTTATCTCTCTTGGGGGCTTGCAGTTTCTTATTCGCAGGTTAGAATCAGGAAACCTGGAAGAAAAGACACGTGTTGTTGCACTTCTACGCTGTTGTATTAAGGCAGATGGGAGCTCGAGAAATTACATAGCTAGAAATATTAAAAAGTCATCTCTCCTTGAGCTCCTTCATAGCAAACAAGTTAAATCACAAACAAATGCAGTGCTGTTGCTGACTGAATTAATTTGCCTAGAAAGGTTTGTGATATTTAAACTACATAGTTTTTGTGGCATTGAGTGTGAGATCTTTTTTTTCTTGTAACTAAAATTCTCATAATGCATCCAGAAGCTTGTGCCGATAGTGTTGCATCTGCTCTTCTAAGTGGGATATAGGTTTTGTATTTGTCTATTTGACATGCATTCACCATCCATACTCCAAATAACTTCTTGAATGACACCTTTAGGCTGTCTTTGGTTTAACAGAAAATCAGAAAGTAACAGAAAGTTTAGGGAAAGTTCATAAGGAATTCCACAGCATTCTTTAAGAACTTCCCTCATTCTACATAAATGAACATCTGAGATACCCTTTAGTTCATTGAAGATAAATATTGACATAACTATGCCCTTTTGCCTAGATATGTGAACGACGCAAAATACCATTGCAAAAATACCTTTTTTTTTTCACTAAAGTTCCCGAATCCATTGTTTTCACCTAACCAAGTCTCTCCTTGTCATGCGTCAGAATCAAACCCGTCTCTATCCATGCAATACTGCATGTTGCTTATGTATATAATTGCCATTGTCAGAAGATTCTGTTGGAACCAAGTTAATATGAACAAATTGGACTGAGACTAGAAAAAGGAATGATCACAGAAGATTTTCATTGATAAAATGACAAACCTGTCACTGAAAGTGTCTCGGGGATCTCAGAGATGAAATTATAAAAATTCTTGATTTCTAATATAATGACAAAGAAATTAAAGTTTAAGAAGAGTGCATCTGAAAATTTTCTTTTTATCATTGGTAATGCTTGTGAATTCCAGTTGTCTTCTACAATACTTGTGAAGGTAGACATCATGATTCATGGTCGGGAAGTACTGGCAATGTTCCAGAGAAATCTATTTCTAATTGTCATGTTCTTCCCTCCTTTTTTTCCTTTGACATTAGACTTATTATAACTAGTTTATAATCTTTTATCTGCGCATGGGGAGGTCACTGTAATATGCTTCTTCTTAAAAAGCAATTGCCTGCTTGGATGCCGCATGAAAATCATGCCATTTTAGTTTGACATGGTATTTGAGACCACTTGTGGAGGTGAAATGTATTTATTTCAGGTTTTGGAGAAATGCTGCAAATGAATTCATTTTCAGAGAAACTTGAAAAGACCTTCCAATTTATTAATTAGGAAGGATCTATTTCAGACTATATTGTTGCTTTAAAATGCAAACAACACCACAACGAAATCATTTCATTTCATGTGGCATGAAAAAAGGCTTCTAGAGTATGCCATTTTTCCATGATCTGAAAATGCAGAAATTTATGTATCTAGAATGATATTCAATAGTTGTTTCCTGCATGAGTTTGATTAGTGATTTTATCTTCTTTGGTTGTTGCACAGGAGGACAGAAATTACAGCATTCTTAAATGACTTGCTGAAAGAGGGCATAATGTACACAATGCATGTTTTGCTAGTGTATCTCCAAAGCTCTCCTTCTGAGCAGAAACCTCTGGTTGCGGTTCTTCTATTACACTTCGATCTTCTGGTGTGCTTCTTTAATAAGTATTCCGTATTTTCGTATTTTAATATTTTGGCATTATTCATATTTTGGTTATCTTTGGGCAATCCTTCCAACATTCATCACATTATTAGGCCCTTGTATCATTAGCTTTTCGGTGCCATGCTTCCCACTGCAATGCTTTAAACCACTGCACATTAGAAATGCCTAGGAAGATAACTTGATTATATATTAGTTATATTTTCCAACTTGTTTAACAAATTTCAATTCTAATGTTTCTCAACCATGACTGAATTGGATCTCCCAACCGTTTCTGGTTTGTGGCTTGATGAAGAAAATTGACTTAGAATCACCATCTAGTAACACCACAACCATTATTTTTATTGAAGATGAGGTAGATTTACCTTGAAAACAAGTAAAAATCACTACCTAGAATTTGTAGGGACATCAGCTTTCTTATTTTGGACACTAAATTAACATCAAGAACCAATGGGATGAGATTGTGAAAAACTGATATTCCTTTTGTTTTGATGGAAATATGGGATTTGGGTTATTTGATACTTGATGTATATATCCTCATATTTTTTATCCTAGGAATGGCAGGTAGGATCCTTCTCTTTGGCTCTTTTAAAAGCTCTTGCAGTTAAATTTCTATAGTATTAATGAAGTAAAGGAAATTTCTCAGTATCATGTTAAAAACATGGGATGACAAAGTGTGAAAATACAGGTTTAAGTCTGAGAGTGGTCAATTTGTGATAAAATATTGGAGGCTGGGTTTGTAACCAGTACACTCCTCCCAAGACCTTGGATAGCCAAGAGCAGCATTATATGTTGTCATTTACTCGTTATCTATCAAAAAAAGTATATTTACCAAATTACATCATAGAAAATTATTTTCTTTGCTGCAACTTGATTAAACTTTGGTGTTTTTGGTGGTACTGACACTACCAAAGAAACCATAAAATCTGATTGAAGTAGAGATGGTATTCTCATCTCAACAAGGACTTAATCCCAACTATTATGGATAAACAACATGAATCCTTGGACTGTTTCTTGTTACTTATATTCATTTCTTTGGCTTCCCCCTTACTCTTTTAGAGCTCTCTACTTGCACCAGATCACTTCTAATTGGTGCAGTTAATTATTTTATTTTATTTTTATATCGACATGGGTAGAAGTAGTAAGAAATGATTTTAGCAATAGCAATTTAACAGTAGATATGATATTAAATAGAATGGATTAGCGAAACAGGGTTCATGTAGCTGACCCCATATAGTTGGGATATGGCATGGATGATGATGATGATAATGAATGAAGTCTCTTTGTTATTTCTAATGTTTAACACATTGAAATGAAAGGCTTAAAATATTTTCAGATGAAGGTATCATGGCTGGACTGGCTCCAATATTTTCTTACAAGGACAAAGTGAATGATTGGCGTCCTAATATTTTTCAAAACTTGCCTGCTTTTGGTGGATTTTAGATTCCTAAAGGGAGGCATGATTTCATATTTTCTTGCTTGGACTACATGGAGTCAGAATATTAGTTTAATTCTTGAAAAATGTGTCAACAATGGATCTGACTTCTGAGACCATCCTGTTGCAGGTAGAGCCCCGGAAATATAGTATATATAGAGAAGAGGCTATTGATACAATTACAATGGCTTTGGACCACTGTTTAACTGATAGAAAGGGCCAGGAAGAGTGCTGCAAAGCTCTTCTCATCTTGGGAGGGCGTTTTTCTTTCTCAGGAGAGGTATCAATAGAGAATTGGCTCCTAAGACAATCGGGATTTTGTGATTGGTGTGAAGCCGGCTCCCTTGACAAGGATGTAGAGAGTGTGCAAATTGATGAAGATATTCCATGGGTGGGTTTTATATTTTGAAATACCGTATCCCCTTTATTTTTTCTTTCTTTGTGACGTGTTAGAAAATGCAACTAATGTTTTTCCACATTTTCTTATTTGACGTCATTAAGTATTTTGAGAAATCCATCAGAGTTCTTTCTTAAAGTTTAAATTTGTAACATTCTGATGTGCTTTCTATTCAGAAGTCTTTGCTTTGCATATTGTGAAAACCATTTATCTAAAAATTAACAAAAGCCTAAGGACTCATAGTGGAGTTAGTGCTTTGACTTCTCATCTAGATATAAGAATATTCCTCAATTGAGTAAAATGAAACATCCGACTTCCATCCTTCTAATTCAGCACTATATTCCAAGTGTATGCATGGATACTGCTTCATTCACCTAGACAATCTTTTTAGCTGACTTAAACAGTGTACTCTTATTACTACTACTACAATTTGTTACAAAGAGTAATCTGAACTCTAAGCACATAGGTGAATTACTGGATTAGCTCTTTCCTTTTTCTGTTGTCTTTTTCTTTCTCCATCAGATGATTTCATTGTGTCCTGTAATGGTTTTTAGAGATAGAGACTTGAATCTAAAACTTTAGTTTTTCTGAGTAGAATCTAAAATTTTAATTGACTCATAAAATATTATTTTTCTATAGATCAACAATTTTTTTTCAAGCATCTGAAGTACTTAAATTATGCAATTGTTTCAATAGCAACTAACCTGACTGTAAAGGCCAAAAGAGGTCATTACCCAATGTAAGTTTGAGCTATACGGGATATTAAGATGGGTGGACTAGGTACAGATTTGTTTTTTTTTTTTTGTAGTGTCTGCTCCCAGACAGAACCTGTGTTTTTATGCTTGTCAACTTGGAATATTACCATTGCATCATGCAATCACCCCTTGCAACTAGCCTGACTCTACTAGTATTTTGTAGTTTACATTGAGCACCAATCTACTCATTTCTAAGGTTGCAATTACCAATTTCAGGAAGAAGAAGAAGAAGCAAAGGAAATTTGGTTAAGGCACTTGGCAGCAGCACTGCTTGGTAACAGAAAGAAACCTTTTATGGAAACCATTTCTAAATGTCTAGGCTCTGAAAACTCGGATTTGGTGGGTGTTTGCCTGATCACAGTGGCGTGGTTGAGCCATGCACTGGCTTCATTCTCAAACACAGAATTCCAGCTTTCTGTATTCTCAACTATTGTCCCTCGGCTGAAGGAAAGCTTGGAGAAAGGTGAGCGGATTGAGAACAAGGTTCTTTCCTCCATGTCTCTGCTCAATTTCAGCAAGATTTCAGGTATTAAGTTGATTCACGTGAACCTAGTTTAACTAAAAAGTTAGCCTTGAATAACACCTGATTTAATTATTTGACGTTTTGAATGAGGTCAGTTTTTATGGATTCCATTATCTAGAGTAGGAAAAGAACTGGTATCATGTTATGAATGTTATTCAAGCCACATTGATCACTCCCGTGTTGTTTTTTTGGTAGTAAATAAAAAATAAATTTTCATTGAAGGGAGGAAAGCTAGAGAGTACAACAGATTACAATATAAGAAAGAGAAAAAAAATAAAAAAGCTAATGAGAAATCACCCATATAGTAGAGACAGATTACTTCATTTTATCAAAAAGAGCAAGCTACCCCAAAACCCTTCCCCATCCAATTGTTTCCCAAAAGTTTGCCTCAAAGGAGCTTCTTGAATCTTCTCTGAATTCTGGTAAAATTAGATTCCAAACATTAGTCTTGAGCCAATTCGCATGCATGTCTTCATCCTGTTACACGCTTTTCCTTCAAAAATCCTTTTATTTCTCTCTTTCCATATTTCCCAGAAGACTGCAAAAGGAATACGGCTCCACAAAATTTTAGCTTTTTTGCTTCCTTGTATGTTAGGCCAGTGTGCAAACTTGGTAAACCCAGTGACCAAATTTCTTTGTCAAAGAGACGGAAGAAGAAGCCCCGAACAAAGAAAGAGAACTTGCAGCTATAGAAAAGGTGAAACACTGCCTCTTCTTTCAATCAGAGAGCACACCTGCTTGCTAGATGAATATCTCTCCGTTTGATATGTTATTTTGTGTCAGGATGCTTTCTGAAGACATCAGCCATGCAAAAGTCTCTACTCTTGGAGGGACTGGATTTCCCTAAACGCCTTTAATCTCTGACCTTCCAATCTGACTTCTCACAAGAGCTTTGTAGAAAGATTTCACTGTAAATCTTCCATTTCTGCACTCTTTCCACCATCTCTCATCAGGCCTTTCGACATTGATCTCTGCTTCTTGTAATCTGAACAGCAACTGTATGCATTCTTCCACCTCCCAATTCAGCAAAGGCCTCCTAAACTTTGGAAACCAAACCACCAAACCCTGCCTAACTTCATAACATTTTTTTTGATAAATGAAAGATAATTTTATTAATTAGATAAAAGAAAGGTGTATTGACATCCTAGGAGGAGGCACGACATGTTACTCCCCTTAGGAAAGAGAATATAAACACACTCTTAACAGAAATACACTTATAAAGTCGCCCAGAACAAATCACCCCTCGAAGCCGCTCGTTTAGCCAAGGAATCAGCCATAACATTTGCTGATCTGCTAACCCACTGAAAGTTTACAGTCATGTTTCTTGTTAGCCACTTAACTTTCTTGAGAAGATCCTTATAACCCCAGTGGGAAATAAAGATGCCTTTTTGAGAGCAGGTGACTTCAACTCCAAGGAAATAAGGGGCCTAGATCTTTAACCTTGAACCGAGTGGCTAAGAATTTCTTCATCTTCTGTATTTCAGTCTTCCAGTCTCCTGTAACCACTATGTCATCAACATACACAATTAAAGCTGCAATTTTCCCTTCACCTTTCTTCACAAATAGAGTATGATCTGACTGGCATTGTTTGAACCCCATCTAGTGTACATCTAAGTGAAACTTACTAAACCATGCCTAAGGTAATTGTTTCAACCCATATAATGATTTTTTAACTTGCACACCTTCTATCCACTACCTTTGGCACAAAAAGGAGGATTCTGATAAAACTCATCTTGGCTACTAGAGCAAAGGTCTCTGCATAGTCTACTCCATATACTTGTGTAAACCCTTTGGCCACCAATTTGGCTTTGTACCTTTCTATTGTACCATCAACCCTATGCTTCACTGTGAACACCCATTTGCATCCCACTGGTTCCTATCCTTCAAGAAGATCCACCAACTCCCAGGTGCTACTTTTGTGTAAGGCATTAATTTCTTTCTTCATTGCATTTGTCCATTTATGTTTGGATAAAGCTTCTGCCACATTCTTAGGAATAGAAACACTGTCAATAGAGGAAAAGAACACACGATATGAAGGTGAAATATGATCATAGGACACAAAGTGAGAGATAGGATGATTAGTAATACAAGATCGAGCACCCTTTCTCTTAGCAATAGGAAGATCAAGATCATTAATAACATGGGAATCAATATCAAGAGGTTCAGGCATATCAATGGGAACAAGTGTACTTGGCTAATGAGGATGATCTGCCTCCGGAGAGTCTGATGATATTGGTTGCATAGTTTTAGGTTCCATGGCTCTTGAAATCTGGTAGCTCTTATGGTGGCGAAGGAAGACACGAAATGGAGGAGGATTAGGAAGATAAGGTAATTGAGTCTGAGTCTGGGTGTGTTTCTCCTCCTCAACCCTACTCTCCCCCTAAGGAGAAACCAAGAAAAAAGGTTGACTCTCAAAGAATGATACATCCATGAAGACATAGTACTTGTGTGAGGTAGGGTCATAGCAACGGTAACCCTTTTGAGATAAAGGGTAACCAAGAAAAACACAAGGAATGGCACGAGGATCGAGTTTACTGCGAGAAGGGGACAAGTAATGAACAGAGCAATGACATCCAAAGACACGCATTGGAATAGGGGACAGAGGAGTTGTAGGAAACAAAAGTTGATGTGGGGCCTTATACTCTAGTAATCGAGATGGCATACGATTGATGAGATATGCAACACACATAACAACATCCATCCAAAAGCGTTTTGGGACATTCATATGGAGAAATAAACCATGAGATACTTCGAGAAGATGACGATTTTTTCTTTCAGTGACACTATTTTGCTGGGGTGTCCTAGCACAAAAGCTTTGATGAAGAGATCCACACAAAGAAAAGAACTCTGTGAGATCACTATGGAAGTACTCCTTTCTGTTGTCTGATTGGAAAATATGAATCTCAGTTTGGAATTGAGTAAAAATCATGTGTTGATAATCTTTCACAATCTTTGGCACTTCATCTTTAGATTGCATAGGATAAACCCATGTATTATAGAGTAGTCATCAATCAAAGTAATGAAGTACTTATATACAACTTTAGAAGGTAGAGTAACAAGGCCCTAAACATCAGAATAGACAATACGAAACGAAAATTCAGATATTTTATTTCTTAAAGGAGACAAATTTCTACAATGTTTGCTCAATTGACATGTCGACATTGTAACTCACTAACTAACAAAGACTTAAATAACTTAGGAAACATAAGTTTTAAAGACTCAAACGAAAGATGACCAAAACGACTATGCCATAAGTAGGCATGACTCTCAGTAGATGAACTTAAGGACTCCGTAGCCACAAGATCGGCTTTATTCTCTAACACGTGAAGACCATCCACCATGCTTCCTCTACCAATCATCTTCCCCGAGGCCAAATCCTAAAACACACACGAAGAAAGAAAGAAGGGCACTGGACAATTCAATGAGTGAGTAATACTACTAATGGAAAGTAAATTGATAGGTAACTTAGGAACATGCAACACATTAGAGAGGGTATGACTGAAAGGAAGGGAGATGGTTCCTTGATCGGCTATGGTGGAGAATGATCTATCAACTAGTCTCACCTTATCTCTCATAGAGAGGAGGTTATATGCCTGAAATAAAGTTGACTTACTAGTCATGTGGTTTGAGGCTCCAGAGTCAATTATCCAGGGGGAATCAAATGTATGAGATGACACATGGAAAGCAGTGGTAGTATTACTTGATGTAGACGCAAAGGAAGTAGGAGTAGGGCCAGAATCCATTTGACGAAGAGTCCTACCATATAATTCCAAGTGGTCACGAAAGGAGTTGATAATTTCTTCCTTGGGGTCAGAACCAGAGTGTCGTTCCTGGGGTACCATGGAGCTAGTCTCGGAGATATCACATTTGTTGAGTTATATTTCTTCTGGCTCTACTGGGTTAGCTTCTTACTCTGATTAGATGTTGATTTCTTACCCAATTCTTGAGCCCATTTTGGCTTGCGATGGAGTTCTCAACATGTGTCTCTAGTGTGCCTGGACTTCTGATAGTGGGTGCACCAAAGCTTGTCTTTGTCATCCACTCTCTTCTGTGAATCACCCTTTTTAAAAGGGCCTCTGACATTTTAATTTGTACATCCTCGGATTGCTAGTGCAACTGGCTCCCCCTCTGTACAATTCGTCATACTTCTTCTACTCTCTTTAGACTGAACTAAGGCATAAACTTCCTAAACTGAAGGTAAGTTCTTACTTCCTAAGATTTGTACCCTCATGAACTCATATATAGGATTCAGCCCAAAAAGAAAAGAAAATACTCGTTGTTGGTAGATGTTGAGCAAGAGACCAAGAAGAAGAAGAAGAAAAGAAGAAAGAGAAAAGAAGGAAGAAGAAGGAGAAGAGGAAGAAGAATAAGAGGCAATTGAGTTAAGGCCTCAACCAAACTTAGCTTCAGTCGAGTGAAGCATTGTATTTATACTGTTATGGCCATACATAACAATATGACTACAGAATTACAAAAATACCTCTGCGGGCACTAAACCTATGTACAGTACATATAATACACCTAACACTCCCCCTCAAGTTGGGGCATAAATATCAATCATGCCCAACTTGTCACAGAGACCTTGGTGTCTGGAATGGTTTAGCCCTTTTGTAAAGATGTCTGCTAGTTGGTCTTCAGAACTGATGTATGGAGTGCATACTTCGCCTGTGATGATTTTCTCTCTAATAAAGTGCTTGTCTACTTCAATGTGCTTTGTTCTATCATGTAACCGGGTTGGTAGTGATACTTATAGCTGCCTTGTTGTCACAGAGTAGTCATGGGTTTATCTATTGGAAAACTCAACTCTCCCAATAGATTCTTTATCCACATACCTTCGGCTACTCCGTGTGCCATTGCACGGTACTCAGCTTCAGCACTGGATCTAGCTACCACGGTTTGCTTCTTACTCCTCCAAGTAACAAGGTTCCCTCCTACAAAGGTGCAATAACCACTAGTAGACCTTCTGTCACTTTGAGATCTAGCCCAATCCGCATTTGTGTAAATTTCAACTCTCAAATGTCCATGTTTCTGGAATAATAAGCCAGCACTCGGGAACTTCTTAAGATACCACAGTATTCTCTCCACTGCTTCAAGATGAGTGAACATAGGTGCATGCATGAATTGGCTGAGGACACCAACAGCATATGCTATGTCTGGACGAGTCATAGAGAGGTACAACAATCCCCATACAAGCCACTGAAATTGCTTCACATCCTTAGGAGGTTCACCTTGGCTGTCACTTAACTTATGGTTGGGGTCAATGGGAGAGTCAGTTGGTTTAACCCCAAACTTTCCAATGTCCTTAAGCAAAATCTAAGACATATTTCCTTTGGGAGATGAAGATACCCTTTTTTTATTGGGCAACCTCAATTCCAAGGAAGTATTTGGCGGGTCCTAGATCTTTCACTTCGAACTGAGTGGCAAGGAAGCCCTTCAAACTTTGAATTTCATCCTTCCAGTCACCAGTAACAATTATGTCATCCACATATACTATTAAGGCAGCCATTTTACCTTATACTCTTTTTACAAACAGTGTGTGATTTGACTGACATTGCTTGTATCCCCTCTCCTGAACTGCAATATAAAATCTGCTGAACCAAGCCCTTGGCGATTGCTTCAGCCCATATAAAGAATTCTTCAACTTACACACCTTTTGTTCACTTCCTTGAGCCAAAAAACCGGGGGGTTGAACTATATAAACTTCCTCTTCAAGGTCACCATTCAAGAAGGCATTCTTGATGTCGAGCTGATGTAGATCCCAATTCAGATTGGCAGCAAGAGAGAAAAGGACTCCAATAGAGTTCATTTTGGCAACAGGAGCAAAGGTTTTTGCATAATCAACCCCATATACTTGAGTGAAACCCTTTGCCACTAAACGAGCTTTATACCTCTCCACGGTTCCATCAGTCCCATGCTTAACAGTGAACACCCATTTACAACCAACTGGGTCCTTTCCCTTAGGGAGATTAACAAGTTCCCACATCCATTCTTATGAAGAGCATCAATCTCTTCCTTCATGGCCTTCATCCATTTTGGAACTGAGAGAGCTTCTACCACATTCTTGGGAATAAGGATACTATCAATGGAGGTAAGAAAAACACGAAATGAAGGTGAGATGTTCTCATAGGAAACAAAGTTGAAAATGGGATGTTTGGTGGTGCACGACCTAACCCCTTTCCTATAGGCAATGGGAAGGTCAAGATCATTAGCAATAGGGAGGTTAGGAGTCAAGTTACCTGAGTGAGTATGATCTTCCCCCAAGGAATTCAATAGCATTTGAGGTACGGCTTCTAGATTCTCCTCAGCTCTTGAACTTGATTGGCCTTTATGACGACGAGAAAAAACACAGAAAGGTGGAGGATCAGAGGGAGAAAGGGGAGAAGGAGAAGGAGTAGGGAGAGGAGGAAGTTGAATCAGTTTCTCCTCATACCTACACTCCCCCTGAGGAGAAACGGGAAAGAATGGATCATCCTCAAAGAAGGTAACATCCATGGAGACATAGAATTTTCGTGAAACAGGATCAAAGCAACGATACCCTTTCTGAGATAATGAGTAGCCAAGAAATATACACGGGATAGCACGAGAGTCCAATTTTCCCCAGGTGGGGGAAAGGTTTTGGACAAAGCACCGACAACCAAAAACACGAGGAGGAATAGAAAGAAGAGGGGCCTTAGGAAAGAGAAGCTGATGTGGAGCTTTGTACTCTAACCAACGAGAGGGCATTCGGTTAATGAGGTATGTAGAACAAATGATGGCCTCAAGCCAAAAACGTTTGGGAACATTCATGTGGAGTAATAAACCTCGTGCCACTTCAAGAAGGTGACGGTTCTTCCGTTCATCCACACCATTTTGTTGTGGTGTGCGAGCACAAGAGCTCCGGTGAAGTGAGCCATGTGAAGCAAAAAACTCCGTGAGGTCACTATGAAAAAACTCTTTTGCATTGTCTGATTGAAATATTTGAATTTCGGTCTGAAATTGGGTGAAGACCATCTGCTAAAAATCTTGGATAATTTTTGGTACTCCTCACGGGTTCGCATTGGATATACCCAAGTGTATTTGGAATAATCGTCAATGAAGGTTGTAGAGAACACTGAAGTGGGCCCCACAGCTACGGTCCCACTGTGTTCGTAGGGTAGAAGATATTCTAGTCTGCCAAGGGTTAGCTATTGGTCATTTAGTTGTTTCAGTTGTTATTTATTTCAGTCTTTGTTTTACTCTATTTGTTATGTAAAGACTAAGGGCAGATCTGTCCTTTCCATGTAATGAGCATAACCTATAAATATTAATTAAAGTGGCGGCGGCAGAACATGATGCTTCTGCTCCTCCTTTCAACCCTTGTGTTCTACTACGTCTTCTCCCTCTTTCTCTTTTCTCCTCTTTCTTTCTACTTATCTTCGATCCTGAGATTCATTAGGGTTCAAGACTGATAACAATCATGAACTTCTAGTTGGTATCAGAGCCAGGTTCTCTCATGTGAGCCTAGTCCAGCCGACCACATGAGAACCATCTAAGGCTGGAAGACTGAGAAAGCAGAGTTCGTTGACTGGTTCTTGGAGATCTCCAGAGGATTAGCAGTTGTTTGAAGAAGTATCACAGTTGTAGCAAGTTGGTGATTAGGAAGAATCAGAGAAGGCTAGGGTTCGGGTAACCTTGGTAGGCAACGAACTGCATTCTACTGTAAGTTTTTTACTTTCTGAGAGAAGTAACATCAGAAAAGATAGGTTGGACCTATCCAGTAAGGGTGGCCGAACTACTCTAGGGTTTTATCTCTCTATTCTCTAGGGTTTCTCTAGGGTTTTGTCCTTTCCCTACGGCAAACCCTAGTATTAGGCCGGAACTTGTGATCTTATTCCTACGGCAAACCCCAGAAATCTCCTCAACATTGATCAGTTTTAGGGTTTCATATTAACCCTAATACAAACCTTATCCGTAAGGCTCTTAGGACTGATTAAAACCTCGAATTTGCTTCAGCATATCAGATTGCCCTTCAAACTGTGTTTCAGTCTTTTTTTGGGGTTTCAAACACTTTTGAAGGGGTGAAAACAGTTTGGACTGTTGCTGTTGTGTGTGGTTATTGATTTCAGATCAGTCTTATATATATTTCATGCACATCTATCGTGAGTACAGATTGGTTCTTTACTGATTTTGTGACTGTTGTTGGGATTTCTAGTGCTGGTTTTGACTGTAGTAACCCTAATATTTGATACTTCTGGTTCTTGACTAAAATGGAGCTTAAGAATCAGGCAGAAGGCAGTTTTGGGAACAGCAGTTATGGTGGTGGTTCTGAGACAGGTTTTCAGATTACAACCGTAAAGTTTGATGGATCAAACTATTTGGAATGGGCCTAATCAGCCATGATGGCTATTGGGGGAAGGGGCAAAGTAGGGTATCTCTTGGGAGATGTAGTAGAACCTTCCAAGGGAGACCCTACGTATACCAAGTGGGTCCAAGAAAACTACTTGGTTATGACATGGCTCTGTAATTCAATGCAGCCCCATATCAGCCGAAATTACTTATGGGCAAAGACAGCTAAGGAGATATGGAATGTGATGAAAGAGACTTACTCCCAACCCCTTAATGTTGCCAGAGCATATGAGTTGAAATGTGAGGTGAATGCCCTTAAACAAGGAGAGAAACCGGTGTCGGTCTATTTCTCTAACTTGCAGTCCCTGTGGCATGAGATTGATCACTTAGAGACTCTTGAGTGGGGGAGTCCCAAAGATGCTTAGATACATAGAAAGCACATTGAGACAAACAGAGTGTTTGAGTTTCTGGCAGGACTGAATTCAGAATATGATATTGTGAGGCAACAGATCTTGACCAGAGATAGTGTGACCCTCTCTCAGGCATACTCCTTAGTGCACAGTGAAGAGACCAGGAGGAAAGTCATGATGCAACCTCAGCCGCTTACACCTGCCTTGGTAGCTGTCAAACCCAAAACAGAGGGTGATTCAGAGAGGGACAGAAAGAAGGAAGATAAAAGGGATGTGGTGTGTGAGCATTGCAAGAAACCTAAACACACAAAAGAAACGTGTTGGAAGCTGCATCCACATTTGGTCCTGGCAAAGTTGAGAAATAAAAGGAGTAATGCTCATGTGGCTACGACTACTGATTCAGCATCCTCATCTGGCACGAGAGGCACACCATTAGAGACCTTAGCTGCAGTTCGGGCAGCTCTAATACAATTGGAAAAGGAAGTTGGCAATTCAGCTCAGTTACCGCAGTCATCATCAGCTCCAGCTACATCGGCCTTTGCACACTCAGGTACTCGAGCCTCAGCCTACCATGCCTCCGCTCCAGGTACTACTGAACCGTGTTGGGTAATAGATTCAGGTGCATCTGACCATATGACTAGCTTGCCCTCTTTGTTTACTACTTATCACTTATCTTCTGGTAGGGATAAAGTATCTATAGTTGATGGCTCTCTTGTCCCTATTTCTGGCAAGGGTGACATCAAACTGTCAGATACTATATCCTTGTCCTCTGTCTTGCATGTTCCTAAACTGGATACTAACCTCCTTTCCGTCAGTAGCATTACCAAACATTTGAACTGCTCAGTGACTTTCTTTCCTGACCGATGTGTTTTTCAGGACATGGAGACGAAGAAGGTGATTGGGACTGGCTGTGAGACGAATGGGATCTATCTGCTTGGGGAGAGTTCTCGTTGGGAAGAGTCGGTGGATAAGAAGTTACTGGTTTCTCAAGTTGTGAGTCCGGTTGTGTTGTGGCATAACCGATTGGGTCATTTATCTTTTCGGTCCTTGAAGAGTCTGTTTCCTATTTTGTTTGAGTCTATTGAGTTATCTCAGCTGAAGTGTGAAAGTTGTGAGTTGGCTAAACATTGTAGAAACTCTTATTCATTGAGTAATAAAAGGAGTAATAGTTCTTTTGATATTGTGCATACTGATGTTTGGGGGCCATATCACATTCCTTCTATGGGGGGGTACAGGTATTTTTTACTATTTGTTGATGACCACACCCGTTTTTCATGGGTTTATCTTATGCGATCACGAGATGAGGTGCCTGTCCTGACCCAAAACTTCCACCAAATGATCCTAATACAATTTGATGCCAGGATAAAAGTACTTAGATCTGATAATGCAAAGGAATACTTTGCTAAGCCATTGGCATCATACCTCCTTAATCATGGGGTTATCCACCAGAGCACGTGTCCTCATACACCTCAGTAGAATGGGGTTGCAGAGAGGAAGAATAGGCACATCTTGGAGGTGGCTAGAAGTATTATGTTTACCTTCAATGTCCCTATTCGCTTCTGGGGTGATGCTATCCTTACGACAGTATATCTTATTAATCGGATTCCTTCTCGGGTTCTTGATATGAAGCCTCCTTTTTCCCTTCTATACCCCAATGAGGAGTTGTTCACTATTCCCCTCAAGACATTTGGTTGTACCTGTTTTGTTCAGCTTCTTAGTCCAAATCACTCCAAGTTTCAACCCAAGGCCTCCAAATGCATCTTTCTTGGTTATGCACAAACTCAAAAGGGTTATTGTTGTGATGATCCTGTCTCAGGGAAGAAGTTTGTATCCATGGATGTCACTTTCTTTGAGGAGACACCCTACTATTCTCAGGTCTCTCCTCAGGGGGAGAGTAGTGAGCGTGGAGATTTGGGTCTTTTTCTTCAGGGGGAGGAGTGCAGTGAGGACAGGGTCTTTTTCATCAGCAGTCCCAGCCAACTACAATCTCTTATGCGGCTCCAAGTCCAGATATTACAGTCCTAGGGCCCACAGAGACTCCTTCCATTGTTGCTACCTCACCCTCTGCAGATGACCTTGACCTTCCCATTGCCCTCCGTAAAGGAAAACGGCATTGCACATCTCCCAGTTTTTGTCCTATGATCGCCTATCTCCCTCCTACAGGTCCTATCTCACCTCTGTTGCTGATGTCCCTATTCCGAGAACAGTGCAAGAAGCCCTATCAGTCCCGGAGTGGAGAGGTGCAATGCAAGTTGAAATGGATGCCCTGTTGAAAAATAATACCTGGGAGCTAGTTGACTTGCCCAAAGGAAAAAAACCAGTTGGATGCAGGTGGGTATTTACTGTGAAGCATAATGCGGATGGTTCCATTGAGAGGTACAAAGCTCGGTTAGTTGCAAAGGGGTTCACTCAAACTTATGGTATAGATTACTTGGAGACATTTGCCCCGGTAGCCAAGATGACCACCATTCGGGTTCTATTATCTCTTGCAGCAAGCTACACTTGGCCTTTGTACCAAATGGATGTTAAGAATGCTTTCCTGAACGGGGACTTGCAGGAAGAGGTCTACATGCAGTTGCCTCCTGGATTCTATGATACAGAGGCAGGTAAGAAAGTTTGTCGGCTCAATAAGGCTTTGTATGGTTTGAAGCAATCACCTAGAGCTTGGTTCGACAGATTCAGACTAGCCCTTGAGAAGTTCGGTTATGTACAAGCCCAGTCAGATCATACATTATTCATCAAGAGGGTGGAGTCGTCACTGACACTACTTGCAGTTTATGTTGATGATATTGTGGTCACAGGAAACGACAACCATGAGATTGAGTCCCTCAAACAGCTTCTTCATCAAGAGTTTGAGGTGAAAGATCTGGTACACTACGGTATTTTTTGGGTATTGAGGTTGCTAGATCTAAGCAGGGGATCTTTGTCTCTCAGAGGAAATATGTGTTAGATCTCTTGGCTGAAACTGGAAAGCTAGGTGTCAAACCTGCAGATACACCTATTGAACAGAACCACAGGATTAATGCAGAGAGTGGGGAGCTGCTTGAAGACAAAGTTATGTTCCAGCAGTTAGTGGGAAAACTCCTATATCTATGCCTTACCCGACCAGACATCAGTTATGCCGTTAGTGTTATCAGTCAGTACATGCATTCTCCTAGAACCACACACCTTCTAGCAGCAGAAAGAATACTAGCATATTTGAAGAGATGCCCGGGTAGAGGTATACTGTTCAAGAACAATGACCACATGAAGGTGGAAGTCTATACAGATGCCGATTGGGCTGGGAGTGTTGATGACAGAAGGTCTACCTCTGGATATTGTGCTCTTGTGGGAGGTAACCTGGTTTCTTGGCGGAGTAAGAAACAAAGTGTTGTCACTCGATCCAGTGCTGAAGCTAAGTATAGGTCAATGGCTAATGGAGTGGCTGAAATTCTTTGGCTGAGATCACTACTTGAGGAGTTGGGCGTTGAGTATGAGAAGCCCCTGATGCTGTATTGTGATAATCAAGCGGCTATTAATATAGCACACAACCCAGTGCAGCATGACAGGACTAAACATATTGAAGTTGATCGACACTTTGTACGAGAGAGAGTCTCATCACAAGAAGTATGTCTCCCATACATCACCTCCAATATGCAACTGGCAGATATCCTCACTAAAGTTGTATCACGGAAGAAGCTAGAGGCAGATCTATCCAAGTTGGGAATGATAAACATTTATTCCCAACTTGAGGGGGAGTGTAGAGAACACTGAAGTGGGCCCCACAGCTACGGTTCCACTGTGTTCGTAGGGTAGAAGATATTCTAGTCTGCCTAGGGTTAGCTATTGGTCATTTAGTTGTTTCAGTTGTTATTTATTTCAGTCTTTGTTTTACTCTATTTGTTATGTAAAGACTAAGGGCATATCTGTCCTTTCCATGTAATGAGCATAACCTATAAATATTAATTAAAGTGGCGGTGGCAGAACATGATGCTTCTGCTCCTCCTTTCAACCCTTGTGTTCTACTACTTCTCCCTCTTTCTCTTCTCTCCTCTTTCTTTCTGCTTATCTTCGATCCTGAGATTCATTAGGGTTCAAGACTGATAACAGTCTTGAACTTCTAGTAAGGTAATAAAGTATTTGTAGCCACTCTCAGAAGGTAAGTAACAGGGCCCCACACATCCGAATGCACAATGTGAAAAGGAAACTCAGATTTACTATTTCTTTGAGGAAATTGAATTCTACAATGCTTGCTTAACTGACACGTTTGACAAGAAAAATTAGAAACAAACACTGACTTACATAGTTCTGGGAAAACAACTTTCAAGGACTCAAAAGACAAATGATCCAGACGACAATGCCACAAATACATTTTACTCTTTCTAAACTGACTCATAGACTCTGTAACATGAAGGCCAGCCATATTCTCCAGCATATAGAGTCCATCAACCATACGTCCCCTACCAATCGTCCTCCCTGAGGCCAAATCCTGAATCACACAATAAGAAGGGAAAAAAGTCACAGAACAATTTAAGGAATTTGTAACACTACTGACTGAGAACAAATTCATAGGGAATTTTGGAACATGAAGAACAATAGAAAGAGTAAGGCCGAGGGGAAGAGAGAGAGTTCCTTGACCAGCTATGGAAGTGTATGATCCATCAACTAGTCTCAATCTATCTCTTCCGGAAAGAGGGTGATAAGTTTGAAAGTAAGAGGACATACCAGTCATGTCTTTTGACCCTCCAGAATCAATGATCCATGGAGAGTCAAGGTCGTGAGAAGCAACATGGAAAGCTATGGCAGGATTTCCTGATGTGGATGCAAAAGAGGTGGTGGGAAGAGCATCCATCTGGCGAATTTCTCTACCATAAAGCTCCAAATGGTCACGGAAGGAGTTTACAATATCCTCCCTTGGGTCAGATCCAGAGCAGCTATGTTGGCCATGTGGTGTTTGAGTCACAACAGAAGTGGAGGGCTGATTCTCCCGATTAACCATGTTGGCCATGTGGTGTTTCTTGGTACCTTGTTGCCCGGGTCTTCTAATTACATCTGAGCCTTGCTTCTTAGGTAAATCCTGAGCCCATTTTGGTTTCCCATGGATATCCCAACAAGTATCTTTGGTGTGCCGGGGCTTCTGACAATTAGTGCACCACAATTTTTCCTTATCTTCTGCTTTCTTCTGGAGATCCCCTCTCTTGAAAGATGGTCCACCACTAGTAGAGGGACCCCCCTTTGCCGCCAACACAATTGCATCCCCTCCGATGTTGTTCATCAAGTTCCTTTTGCTCTCTTCAGACTAGACAAGTGCATAGACCTCCTGAATTGAAGGAAGATCCTTAGAACTTAGAATTTGTACTCTGATGGGTTCATAGATAGGATTGAGACCATGTAAAAAGGCAAACGCCCTTTGCTATGAGACAAGTTTCTTATACAATTTTGCATCTTCATCACACTTCCAATCAATATTCTGGTAATGGTCTAATTCCTTCCAAACAGTTGTCAAGTCAGAGTAATAAACTGATAAACTCCTCTCCCCCTGTTTACAAGTAGATGAAGTTGCTTGCAGTTGATAAATCTTGGCATAGTGTCGAAGTTCAGAATATGTGGATTTTGCCTGTTCCCAGATCTCATTTGCAGTTTCAGCCCACATGAAGTTCTTCCTTATTTGCGGTTGCATGGAGATCAAAAGCTATGACATAACCATACTGTTCTCCTGATCCCATCTATCATGTTCTGCATTTCCAGAAGGTGGTTCTTTGATTCTACCATTTATGTAGCCTATTTTTCCCCTTGCAGTTATGTATAGTTTGATCCCCCTTGACCACTCTAGGTAGTTTAACCCATCAAGAGGAACAACAGCCATAGGGAAGGATAGGTCACTGTTCCCACTCATTCCATTCAGCATTGTGGAGATTCCAGATGTAGCTGAATCTTCACTATTCATGATTCTAGGTTTAGAAGTACACAAAACCAAAAGGCACACTGCCTTACAGAGCTGCTACAGTCCACAACTAGGCACTTGCTGATTTTCGGTTTCATAGAGAACCAAGCACAAACACTGCAACTGCAGTACTAGGGTTTATCACCTACACTGTGTAGGAGTCCACAGAACAATATACGAACTACACATGCAATGTCACCAGGTCCGAATGACCTACAATTCACAACTTTGATACAGCTTCTCAGCCCCCAAAAAAAAACAGTAGGAGCAGCAATACAAGTGGTGATTCACCACACCTAATCGGCTGATATCCACTTTCCAGTGCAGCCGAACAGTCACTCAAGTTCTAGGGTTCATCAACAGCCCCTTAGAGAGCAGACTAGGGCAACATACAATCGGAGGAAGGGGAACAGTCCCTACTCAGATTCTGGAACATTAACAGTCATGCAAGAAGCCATAAACAAGGAAAATAAAGTTTAGTACCAGCAATAGGCAGTACAGTCATGAACTCGAACTTCCCTTCAGGTCAGAGCCTTCCTTGAACATCTAGGATGGATTTCTACAGTCCTCTTAGACGAAGCAACCTAGTTACCAGCAAAAATACATGTAGTCGAACCCTTTTTCTATGCTAGGAAGTTGAACAGTTAGCATACTTGTAGCAGAGCCCAACTCGGTAGTGGAGACTAACCGCAACACTAGAAAAGCTTCCTCTTCCTTGTCTTCAAGCATCAGTACTATAGCTCCTTCGCGGCAGTGGAGAGAGACCACAACTAGTTGTTTTCTAGGCCTGGACGAACCTGCTCTAATACCATGTTGAGCAGGAGACCAAGAAGAAGAAGAAGAAAAGAAGAAAGAGAAAAGAAGAAGGAGAAGAGGAAGAAGAATAAGAGGCAACTGAGTTAAGGCCTCAACCAAACTTAGCTTTAGTCGAGTGAAGCTTTCTATTTATACTGTTCTGGTCGTACATAACAATATGACTACAGAATTACAAAAATACCCCTGCGGGTACTAAGCCTGTGTACAGTACATATAATACACCTGTTAACAGTAGACAAGTGACTTGTAGGCCTTTGCATCTTAACCACACTTCCAATTCACATTTTGATAATGATCCAGTTCCTTCCAAATTGATGTCAGATCTGAGTAGTACACTGAGAGACTCCTCTCCCCCTGCTTGCAGGTGGAGGATTCAACTTGTAATTGGTATATCTTTGCATAGTGCCTATGCTCTGAATAGGTAGATTTTGCTTGTTCCCATATTTCACAAGCTGTTTCAGCCCACATAAATGTCTTCCTTACTTGTGGCAGCATGGAAACCAAGAGCTATGACATCACCATACTATTTTCTTGGTCCCACCTGTCATGTTCAACACTTCCAGACCTTGGTTCCTTTACTTTACCATTGATATACCCTATTTTCCCCCTAGCAGTAATGTAAAGTTTAATTCCCCTAGACCATTCATGGTAGTTGTTGACAGGTGCATTATATGTACTGTACACAGGTTTAGTGCCCGCAGGGGTATTTTTGTAATTTTGTAGACTTCTTGTGTTGTACGGCCAGTATAATATAAATACAATGCTTCAATCGACTGAAGCAGTTCTTTTTGAGGCCTTAACTCAGTAGCCTCCTCTTCTTCTTCTTCCTTCTTTCCTTTCTTCTCCTTCTTCTCCTGCTCAACATGGTATAGAGCAGGACTGTCCAGGCCTAGAAAACAACCAGCTGAGGTCTCTCTTCACTATTGCGTAGAAACTATAGTCCTGATGCTCGAAGACAAGGAAGAGGAAGCATTCTCTAGTGCTGCGGTTAGTCTCCACTACCAAGTAGGGTTCTGCTACAAGAAAGCTGACTGTTCAACTTCCTAGCACAGAAAAGGGTTCTACTACAAGTTTTTTTCTTCTTCCTTCATCCTTCAGCCTTAGGTGCTGGTAATTGGAGTTGCTCAGCTAAGAAGACAGTAGAAAAGCACCCCAGATGTACGAAGGAGGGTTCTGCTGAAGAGAAGTTTGAGTCCATGACTGTACTGCCTATTCATAGTTCGGGTGACCTAGGTACTGAACTGAATTTTTTCTGTTTATGGTTCTCTTCTTGCACTCTTTCGATGGACTATTAATGTCCCAAAATCTGAGTAGGGACTGTCCCCCTTCCTTCGATTGTGTGTTGCTCTATTCAGCTCTCTAAGGGACTGTTGATGAACCCTAAACCCTAAGTGACTGTTCGGCTGCCCTGGAAAGTGGATATCAGCAGATTAGGTGTGGTGAACCACCACTCGTATTGCTGTTCCTACTGAGTTTTTTTTTTGTAGAGAACACTGATGTGGGCCCCACTGCAGTGGTCCCCACTGTGTTCGTAGGACAGCGGTATTTGTTTCAGTTATAGTAGTGTCAGTTTGCTAATTCAGCTGCTATTTATTTCAGTTTTATTTACTTTATTTGTTATGTAAGTACCAAGGGCAGATGTGTCCTTTCATCATGTACTAAACATAAACTTATAAATATTAAGAGAGTGGCGGCGGCAGATTAGTTAGAATCTGTCCCTCCTTTCAACAACTTGTGTTCTCTTCTATTCTCTCCCTTTTCTCTCACCTTCTCTTTTGTTTTACAAACCTAAAACCTTTTAGGATTCAAGACTGATTACGGTCTTGATCTTCTATTTGGTATCAGAGCCTATCTAGGGCTTCTCATGTGTATCTAGTCCAGCCGACCACATGAGGACTAGCTAGGACTGGAAGCCTTGAAGAAGTTTTTCGGCGGATGAATCTTGGAGATTACCAGGAGAGGTTCGCAGCAGTTGAAGACTTGTCGCAGCCTGCTGAGAGTTGGTAATCAGGAAGAGGCAGCGAGAGTTAGGGTTCAGGTAACCCTAGAAGACAGTACACCGAAGACAGGAAATCAGTAAGTAAGTTTGTTTCTTTACTGATTTTTAGAGATTGCAATCAGCCGAGATAGGTTGAACCCTATCTAGAAAGAGGGGGCGAACTGTGTTCAAGTTTGCTCTAGGGTTTGGCTTGTCGAACTGTGATTAAGTTCATGTCTAGGGTTTGATTGTTGGGCCGAACCCTTCTCTTCAAAGGTGATTAGTCTTTAGGGTTTCACAGTGCCCTACGACAAGTCCCGCTTGTGCTGCCTGCTTGGAGAGTGCAGCTGAGCACCTTAGTGATTTCAGATCACTAATTTTCTTCAAACCTACAGTTGAAACCCTAGTTTTTGCTTTCACAGTAGTGGGCCCTACAGTAGTGATTTCAGAAAATAGCATCTCAGATTGATAGGCGATTGGATCAGATCAGATTTCAGATCGGATCAAATCAGTTCCAGATCAGATCAGTTTTGTGTTGATATTTCTGATCGGATCAGATCAGATCAATTTTGTGTTGGTATTTCTGATCGGATCAGATCAGTTTCAGATCAGGTCAATTTCGGATCAGCTTTCAGACTTACTTCCTTGACTCTGTTTTCTGGTATAATTGCTCTAACAGTTTGTAGCCACTGAATCTTGATTAAAGATGGAGTTCAAGGGTTAGGGAATAGTAGTTTTGGAAACCACAGTTATGGTAATGTATCTGAAACCGGGTTTCAGATTACAACTATGAGATTTGATGGGTCAAATTATTTGGAGTGGGCACAATCAGCCATGATGGCTATTGGAGGAAGGGAAAAACTGGGTTACCTCTTGGGAGATGTGAAAGAACCTTCCAGGGAGGACCCAACATACACCAAGTGGGTTCAAGAGAACTATTTAGTTATGGCATGGCTGTGTAATTCCATGCAGCCACATATCAGCCGAAATTACTTGTGGGCAAAGACAACCAAAGAGATATGGGATGTTGTAAAAGAAACCTATTCCCAACCCCTTAATGTAGCCAGAGCCTATGAACTGAAGTGTGAGGTGAACAGCCTTAAACAAGGAGAGAAGCCAGTTTCTGTCTACTTCTCTACCTTGAAATCCTTGTGGCATGTGATTGACCATCTGGAGACCCTTGAGTGGGAGAGTCCCAAAGATGCATAGACTCACAGAAAACAAGTTGAGACGAATAGGGTATTTGAGTTTCTGGCTGGTTTGTATTCAGAATATGACATTGTGCGACAACAAATATTGACAAGAGATAGTGTGACCCTTTCTCAAGCATACTCCTTGGTGCATAGTGAAGAGACCAGGAGGAAAGTTATGATGCAGCCTCAGCCTTCTTTCCCAGCCTTGATAGCTATTAAACCCAAGCCAGGGGGTGACTCAGAAAGGGATCGGAAGAAGGAAGATAAACGGGATCTGGTATGTGAACATTGTAAGAAACCCAAGCATACAAAAGATACTTGTTGGAAGCTACATCCTCACTTGGTCCCAGCAAAACTAAGAAATAAGAAGGGTAATGCTCATATGGCAATAAACACTGATTCAACATCTCCATCAGGTACATCCCTGGAGACTTTAGTTGCTGTTCGGGCTGCCCTCATACAGTTGGAAAAGGAAGTTGGAAGTTCAGCTCAGCCATCCCAGTCCCCATCAGCTCCTGCTATATCTGCATTTGCACATTCAGGTACTCGAGCCTTAGCTTACCATACTTCAGCTCCAGGTAATACTGATCACTACTGGGTAATAGATTCAGGTGCATCTGACCATATGACTAGCTTGCCATCTTTGTTTACTTCTTATCACTTGTCCTCTGGCCGAGATAGAGTATCCATTGCTGATGACTCTTTTGTTCCCATTTCGGGCAAGGGGGACATCAAGTTATCAGACACTATCTCTTTATCTTCTGTCTTGCATGTTCCTAAGCTTGATACCAACCTGCTTTCAGTTAGTAGTATTACCAAACACATGAACTGTTCAGTAACCTTTTTCCCTGACCGATGTGTTTTTCAGGATTTGGAGACGAGGAAGGTGATTGGAACTGGCCGTGAGACGAACGGGATCTATCTGCTTGGAGAGAGTCCCCGACGGGAGGAGTTAGTGGATAAGAAGTCTTTTGTTTCCCAGTTTGTGAGTTCGGTTATGCCAAAGCATAACCGATTAGGTCATTTGTCTTTTAAGTCTTTAAAGAGTCTGTTTCCTGCTTTATTTGAGTCTGTTGAGTTATCAGAGTTGAGGTGTGAGAGTTGTGAGCTTGCCAAACATTGTAGAACCTCTTATTCTTTAAGTAATAAAAGGAGTAATTCCTCTTTTGATATTGTGCATACTGATGTTTGGGGGCCATATCATATCTCTTCTATGGGTGGGTACAGATATTTTCTATTGTTTGTTGATGACCATACACGGTTTTCTTGGGTCTATCTTATGCGTTCTCGGGATGAGGTTCCTTCTCTGACCCAAAACTTTCATCAGATGGTTTTCACTCAGTTTGGAACTAAAATCAAAGTCCTCAGATCTGATAATGCAAAGGAATACTTTGCTCAACCATTGACCTCCTACCTTCGTAGCCATGGAGTTATTCACCAGAGCACTTGCCCTTATACACCATAGCAGAACGGCGTTGCCGAAAGGAAGAATAGGCATATCTTGGAGGTGGCTAGAAGCATTATGTTTACCTCCAATGTACCTATTCGCTTCTGGGGTGATGCTATCCTCACGCCAGTTTATCTCATTAATCGAGTTCCTTCCCGGGTCCTTGATATGAGAACCCCCTTTTCCCTTCTTTACCCAGACAAGGAGTTGTTCATTGTTCCCCTTAAAACCTTTGGTTGTACCTGTTTCGTCCAGCTTCTCGGGCCTCATCATTCCAAGTTTGAACCTAAGGCCTCCAAATATATTTTCCTTGGTTATGCACAAACTCAAAAGGGTTATTGCTGCTATGATCCAGTTTCAGGGAAACGGTATGTCTCCATGGATGTCACCTTCTTTGAGGAGACACCCTATTATCCTAGGGTTTCTCCTCAGGGGGAGAGCAGTAGAAGTGGGGTTGTTGGGGCTGTTTTGAGTTTCTTTCCTCAGGGGGAGAGCAGTGAGAGTGGAAGTGGGGCTGTTCCTTTACCTATTCCACTGGGTAATGAAGGTTGTAGTGGTGAGGGTGGTCAGAGGGAGCCGGAGTTGAGAGTCTATCACAGGCGATGTAGGCAGATTGATCCTAGTCTTCAGCAGTCTCGGCTAGCTCCAGTTCCTTCTGTGCCACCAGATCCAGAGCCTACTAAGAGACCTCTCACGGTTGCCACTTCCCCTCCTGTGGATGGCCTTGATCTCCCTATTGCCATTCGCAAAGGGAAGCGACATTGCACCACTTCTACAGCTCACAGCATCTCACAGTTCCTATCCTATGATCGTCTATCACCATCTTACCGGTCCTATCTCACTTCCATTGCTGATGTCCCTATTCCAAGAACAGTGCAAGAAGCCTTATCGGTTCCAGAATGGAAAGACGCAATGCAAGTCGAAATGGATGCCCTGTTGAAGAATAATACCTGGACACTGGTTGACCCACCAAAAGGAAAGAAACCAGTGGGATGCAAATGGGTATTGACTGTGAAGCATAATGCTGATGGCTCTATTAAAAGGTACAAAGCCCGGCTGGTTGCAAAGGGATTCACTCAGACTTATGGTATAGACTACTTGGAAACCTTTGCCCCAGTAGCCAAGATGACCACCATTCGAGTTTTGTTATCTCTTGCAGCAAATCATTCTTGGCCCCTATTTCAAATGGATGTTAAAAATGCCTTTATGAATGGAGACTTACAAGAAGAGGTTTACATGCAGTTGCCTCCTGGATTCTATGATACAGAGATAGGTAGGAAGGTTTGTCGACTGAACAAGGCATTGTATGGTTTGAAGCAGTCACCTAGAGCCTGATTTGATAGGTTCAGATTAGCCATTGGAAGGTTTGGTTATGTACAGGCCCAGTCAGATCATACAATGTTCATCAAAAGGATGGAGTCATTTCTAACACTACTAGCAGTATATGTAGATGATATTGTGGTGACAGGAAATGATAGTCATGAGATTGAGTCTCTCAAACAGCTCCTTCATCAAGAGTTTGAGGTAAAAGATCTTGGTGCACTACGATACTTTTTGGGTATTGAGGTTGCTAGATCCAAGCAAGGGATTTTTATCTCACAGAGAAAATATGTTCTAGATCTGTTGGCGGAAACTAGAAAGTTGGGTGTTAAACCGGCCGACACACCCATCGAACAAAATCACAAGATTAGTGCAAAGGGTGGGGACCCTCTTGAAGACAAAGTTATGTTCCAACGGTTGGTTGGAAAGCTTCTATATCTCTGTCTCACTCGGCCGGATATCAGCTATGCAGTTAGTGTTGTCAGCCAGTACATGCACTCCCCTAGAACTTCTCATCTTCTTGCGGCAGAACGAATATTAGCATACTTGAAGAGATGCCCAAGCAGAGGTATATTACTCAAGAACAATAATCACATGAGGGTGGAAGTCTATACAGATGCCGATTGGGCAAGAAATGTTGATGACAGAAGGTCTACCTCTGGATATTGTGCCCTGGTGGGAGGTAACCTTGTCTCTTGGAGGAGTAAGAAGCAGAGTGTTGTTTCCCGCTCCAGGGCTAAAGCAGAATACAGGTCAATGGCTAATGGAGTGGCTGAGATCTTATGGTTGAGGTCACTACTTGAAGAGTTGGGTATTGACTATGAAAATCCCTTAATGTTGTATCGTGATAATTAGACAGCTATTAATATAGCCCACAACCCAGTGCATCATGACAGAACTAAACATATCGAAGTTGATCGGCATTTTGTGCGAGAAAGGGTTATATCACAAGAAGTGTGTCTTCCGTACATCACATCCAATATGTAGCTCGCAGATATCCTCACCAAGGTTATACCAAGGAAGAAGTTAGAGACAGACCTATCCAAGTTGGGCATGATAGATATCTACTCCCAACTTGAGGGGGAGTGTAGAGAACACTGATGTGGGCCCCACTGCAGTGGGCCCCACTATGTTCGTAGGACAGTAGTATTTGTTTCAGTTATAGTAGTGTCAGTTTGAGTCAGTTTGCTAATTCAGCTGTTATTTATTTCAGTTTTATTTACTTTATTTGTTATGTAAGTACCAAGGGCAGATGTGTCCTTTCATCATGTACTAAACATAAACTTATAAATATTAAGAGAGTGGCGGCGGCAGATCAGTTAGAATCTGTCCCTCCTTTCAACAACTTGTGTTCTCTTCTATTCTCTCCCTTTTCTCTCACCTTCTCTTCTGTTTTACAAACCTAAAACCTTTTAGGATTCAAGACTAATTACAGTCTTGATCTTCTACTTTTTTTAGCTGAGAAGCTACATTGAATTTGTAAAACTGTAGGTCATTCAGACCTGGTTACACTGCAAGTGCAGTTCGTATATTGTTCTGTGGACTCCTACATAGTGTAGGTCATACAACCTAGTACTGCAGCTGCAGTGTTTGTGCTTGGTTCTCTGTGAAACCAAAAATCAGCAAGTGCCTAGTTGTGGACTGTAGCAACTCTGTAAGGCAGTGTGCCTTTTGGTTTTGTGTATTTCTAAACCTAGAATCATGAATAGTGAAGATTCAGCTACATCTGGAATCTCCACAATGCTGAATGGAATGAGTGGGAACAGTGACCTATCCTTCCCTATGGCTGTTGTTCCTCTTGATGGGTTAAACTACCTAGAGTGGTCAAGGGGGATCAAACTATACATAACTGCAAGGGGGAAAAATAGGCTACATAAATGGAAGAATCAAAGAACCACCTTCTGGAAATGCAGAACATGATAGATGAGATCAGGAGAACAGTATGGTTATGTCATAGCTTTTGATCTCCATGCAACCGCAAATAAGGAAGAACTTCATGTGGGCTGAAACTGCAAATGAGATTTGGGAACAGGCAAAATCCACATATTCTGAACTTCGACACTATGCCAAGATTTATCAACTGCAAGCAACTTCATCTACTTGTAAACAGGGGGAGAGGAGTTTATCAGTTTATTACTCTGACTTGACAACTGTTTGGAAGGAATTGGACCATTACTAGAATATTGATTGGAAGTGTAATGAAGATGCAAAATTGTATAAGAAACTTGTCTCACAGCAAAGGGTGTTTGCCTTTTTACATGGTCTCAATCCTATCTATGAACCCATTAGAGTACAAATTCTAAGTTCTAAGGATCTTCCTTCAATTCAGGAGGTCCATGCACTTGTCCAGTCTGAAGAGAGCAGAAGGAACTTGATGAACAACATCGGAGGGGATGCAATTGTGTTGGCGGCAAAGGGGGGTCCCTCTACTAGTGGTGGACCATCTTTCAAAAGAGGGGATCTCCAGAAGAAAGCAGAAGATAAAGAAAAATTGTGGTGCACTAATTGTCAGAAGCCCCGGCACACCAAAGATACTTGTTGGGATCTCCATGGGAAACCGAAGTGGGCTCAGGATTTACCTAAGAAGCAAGGCTCGGATGTAATTAGAAGACCCGGGCAACAAGGTACCAAGAAACACCACATGGCCAACATGGTTAATCGGGAGAATCAGCCCTCCATTTCTGTTGTGACTCAAACACCACATGGCCAACATAGCTGCTCTGGATCTGACCCAAGGGAGGATATTGTAAACTCCTTCCGTAACCATTTGGAGCTTTATGGTAGAGAAATTCGCCAGATGGATGCTCCTCCCACCAACTCTTTTGCATCCACATCAGGAAATCCTACCACAGCTTTCCATGTTGCTTCTCACGACCTTGACTCTCCATGGATCATTGATTCTGAAGGGTCAAAAGACATGACTGGTATGTCCTCTTACTTTCAAACTTATTACCCTCTTTCCGGAAGAGATAGAGTGAGACTAGCTGATGGATCATACACTTCCATAGCTGGTCAAGGAACTCTCTCTCTTCCCCTCGGCCTTACTCTTTCTAATGTTCTTCATGTTCCAAAATTCCCTATGAATTTGTTCTCAATTAGTAGTGTTACAAATTCCTTAAATTGTTCTGTGACTTTTTTTCCTTCCTATTGTGTGATTCAGGATCTGGCCTCGGGGAGGACGATTGGTAGGGAACGTATGGTTGATGGATTCTTTATGCTGGAGAATATGGCTGGCCTTCATGTTACAAAGTCTATGAGTCAGTTCAGAAAGAGTAAAATGTATTTGTGGCATTGTCGTCTGGGTCATTTGTCTTTTGAGTCCTTGAAAGTTGTTTTCCCAGAATTGTGTAAATCGGTGTCTGTTTCTAATTTTTCTTGTCAAACGTGTCAGTTAAGCAAGTATTGTAGAACTCAATTTCCTCAAAGAAATAGTAAATCTAAGTTTCCTTTTCACTTTGTGCATTCGGATGTGTGGGGCCCTGTTACTTTACGTTCTGAGAGTGGCTACAAATACTTTATTACGTTCATTGACGATTATTCCAGATACACTTGGGTATATCCAATGCGAACCTGTGAGGAAGTACCAAAAATTATCCAAGATTTTTAGCGGATGGTCTTCACCCAATTTCAGACCGAAATTCAAATATTTCAATCAGACAATGCAAAAGAGTTTTTTCATAGTGACCTCGCGGAGTTCTTTGCTTCACATGGCTCACTTCACCGGAGCTCTTGTGCCCGCATGCCACAACAAAATGGTGTGGATGAACGGAAGAACCGTCACCTTTTTGAAGTGGCACGGGGTTTATTACTCCACATGAATGTTCCAAAACGTTTTTGGCTTGAGGCCGTCATTTGTTCTACATACCTCATTAACCGAATGCCCTCTCGTTGGTTAGAGTACAAAGCTCCACATCAGCTTCTCTTTCCTAAGGCCCCTCTTCTTTCTATTCCTCATCGTGTTTTTGGTTGTCAGTGCTTTGTCCAAAACCTTTCCCCCACCTGGGGAAAATTGGACTCTCGTGCTATCCCGTGTATATTTCTTGGCTATTCATTCTCTCAAAAAGGGTATCGTTGCTTTGATCCTGTTTCACGGAAATTCTACGTCTCCATGGATATTACCTTCTTTGAGGATGAGCCCTTCTTTCCTGTTTCTCCTCAGGGGGAGTGTAGGTATGAGGAGAAACTGGTTCAACTTCCTCCTCTCCCTACTCCTTCTCCCCTTTCTCCCTTTGATCCTCCACCTTTCCGTGTTTTTTCTCGTCGTCGTAAAGGCCAATCAGGTTCAAGAGCTGAGGAGAATCCAGAAGCCGTACCTCAAATGCCATCGAATTCCTTGGGGGAAGATCATGCTCACTTAGGTAACTTGACTCCTAACCTCCCTGTTGTTAATGATCTTGACCTTCCCATTGCCCACAGGAAAGGGGTTAGGTCGTGCACCACCAAACATCCCATTTTCAACTTTGTTTCCTATGAGAACATCTCACCTTCATTTCGTGCTTTTCTTACCTCCATTGATAGTATCCCTATTCCCAAGAATGTGGCAGAAGCTCTCTCAGTTCCAAAATGGATGAAGGCCATGAAGGAAGAGATTGATGCTCTTCATAAGAATGGCACGTGGGAACTTGTTAATCTCCCTAAGGGAAATGATCCAATTGGTTGTAAATGGGTGTTCACTGTTAAGCATGGGATTGATGGAACCATGGAGAGGTATAAAGCTCGTTTAGTGGCAAAGGGTTTCACTCAAGTATATGGGGTTGATTATGCAGAAACCTTTGCTCCTGTCGCCAAAATGAACTCTATTAGAGTCCTTTTCTCTCTTGCTGCCAATCTGAATTAGGATCTACATCAGCTCGACATCAAGAATGCCTTCTTGAATGGTGACCTTGAAGAGGAAGTTTATATGGTTCAATCCCCCAGTTTTTTGGCTCAAGAAAGTGAACAAAAGGTGTGTAAGTTGAAGAAGTCTTTATATGGGCTGAAGCAATCACCAAGGGCTTGGTTCAGCAGATTTTATACTGCAGTTCAGGAGAGGGGATACAAGCAATGTCAGTCAGATCATACACTGTTTGTAAAAAGAGTATAAGGTAAAATGGCTGCCCTAATAGTATATGTGGATGACATAATTGTTACTGGTGAATGGAATGATGAAATTCAAAGTTTGAAGGGCTTCCTTGCCACTCAGTTCGAAGTGAAAGATCTAGGACCCGCCAAATACTTCCTTGGAATTGAGGTTACCCGATCAAAAAAGGGTATCTTCATCTCCCAAAGGAAATATGTCTTAGATTTGCTTAAGGACACTGGAAAGTTTGGGGTTAAACCAGCTGACTCTCCCATTGACCCCAACCATAAGTTAAGTGACAGCCAAGGTGAACCTCTTAAGGATGTGAAGCAATTTCAGAGGCTTGTATGGAGATTGTTGTACCTCTCTATGACTCGTCCAGACATAGCATATGCTGTTGGTGTCCTCAGCCAGTTCATGCATGCACTTAGGTTCACTCATCTTGAAGCAGTGGAGAGAATATTGCAGTATCTTAAGAAGTTCCCGAGTGCTGGCTTATTATTCCAGAAACATGGACATTTGAGAGTTGAAATTTACACAGATGCGGATTGGGCTGGATCTCAAAGTGACAGAAGGTCTACTAGTGGTTACTGCACCTTTGTAGGAGGGAACCTTGTTACTTGGAGGAGTAAGAAGCAAACCGTGGTAGCTAGATCCAGTGCTGAAGCTGAATACCATGCAATGGCACACGTAGTAGCCGAAGGTATGTGGATAAAGAATCTATTGGGAGAGTTGGGTTTTCCAATAGATAAACCCATGACTCTACTCTGTGACAACAAGGTAGCTATAAGTATCGTTGCCAACCCGGTACTACATGATAGAACAAAGCACATTGAAGTAGACAAGCGCTTTATCAGAGAGAAAATCATCACAGGCGAAGTATGCACTCCATACATCAGCTCTGAAGACCAACTAGCAGACATCTTTACAAAAGGGCTAAACCATTCTATACACCAAGGTCTCTGTGACAAGTTGGGCATGATTGATATCTATGCCCCAACTTGAGGGGGGTGTTAACAGGTGTATTATATATACTGTATACAGGTTTAGTGCCCGTAGGGGTATTCTTGTAATTTTGTAGACCTCTTGTGTTGTACGGCCAGTATAGTATGTTGGAATAATGTTAAAATAACTTAGTTGTAGATGTTAGGGCCTGTTTGTCTAATTAAAGTGTTTTTATTTCGTTTTTTTTATTTTTGTTGTGTATGTTATTGTACTCAAGGGCACAAGGGTCTTTTCCCTTGTTATTTCTGTTGCCCTATATATAGTAAAATAAACACTAGCGCCGCCAGGACTGTTACATTGCAAACCTTCTCTCTTCTCTTCTCTTCTTCTCTTCTTCTCTTCTCTTCTCTTCTCTCCTCTTCCGCTTACCTCTGGCCGGCTACACTGTCAAGATGGTATCAGAGCGGGAATGCTAATTAAAAGAGAGCAGATCGATCAACCCTACTGTCAAGAGAAGATCGATCAACCCAAAGAACGGATCGAACAGACTAGCAGAAAAGAAATCTGATTCTGGACTACAGAATAGCTATAACTGGTACAGTTCTCCCTATTTCTTCTCTTCTTTACTCTCCTTGGTCATGTGCCGAGTGAAAACCCTATGAATCTGGGGCGGCTGAATGCTGTCGAAACTGTGTAACCCTAGTTTTCTTGGATCGTGTGATCTTGTTCATGTGTTAAGACAACTATAGGTCAATGCTGACCTGTCTTCTCAATGGTTTGAGTTGACTATAAGTGAGAAGGATCTCTCCTGCTGATTAGTGGCTGTTAGATTCTGGAATTCTGGTAGGTGGGGACTGATAAAACTATACAGGTCTGAAATCTTCTGAATATTACCTCAGTTTTTGTCCGGAATTTGGTACTGTTTGTGCTTAATCTGGTTGGTAAACCCAAGTGTGTGGGTGTGAACTGAGTGGAGCATTGTTTTGTGGAGTAAGGAGGGGTCCTAAGTCCGGTGTTTGGGACTGATTAACTGCTTGACCATGTCGACTGAGAATTCTGCTACTTCAGAGATCTCAGGGAGCCACAATGGAGTGAGTGGAGGAATGGATATGAGCTTTCCCATGGCTGTCATTCCCTTTGATGGTCTAAATTACCTTGAGTGGTCTAGGGGGATAAAACTCTACATCACTGCTAGGGGGTGAATGGGATACATCAATGGGAGAGTAAAGGAACCAAAGTATGGAAGTGTTGAGAGCATGATAGTGGAACCAAGAGAACAGTATGGTGATGTCTTGGCTCTTGGTTTCAACCAAATGTTTACGGAAAGAGTTGATAATATCTTCCTTAGGGTCAGAACCGGGATGTCTCTCCTGAGTTACGGAAAGACTAGTCTCTATCGATGCCATATTAGCTGAGTTATACCTTTTTTGATTCTATTGGCCTGGTTTCTTGCCCTGATCCGGTGCTGACTTCTTACCCAAATCCTGTGCCCATTTAGGTTTTCCATGGAGATCCTAGCATGTATCTTTAGTGTGTTGTGTCTTCTGGCAGTGAGTGCACCAAAGCTTGCTTTTATCTTCTGGTTTTTTCTGAGTGTCACCCCTTTTAAAGCCACCTCCGATATTTGTATCTGAATTTCCCCGGACCGCTAGGGCAATTGACTCCCCTTCTACACCATTCATCACACTTCTTCTGCTTTCTTCTGATTGCACCAAGGCAAACACCTCCTGGACTAATGGCAAGTCTTTACTACCCAAGATCTATACCCTGATGGACTCATATGACGAATTCAGCCCTAGGAGGAAGGCAAACACGCGTTACTGTGTTACAAGTGACTTATAGGCCTTTGCATCTTCATCACACTTCCAATTCACATTCTGAAAGTGATCAAGTTCTTTCTGTATTGATGTCAAATCAGAATAGTACATCGAGAGACTCCTCTCCCCCTGCTTGCAAGTAGAAGATTCAGCTTGTAGTTGATATATCTTGTCATAGTGTCTCTGTTCTAAATAAGTGGATTTCGCTTGTTCCCATATCTCACAAGCAGTTTCAGCCCATATAAAAGTCTTCCTTACTCGTGGACCGAAAGTCTACCAGTGGTTATTGTGCCTTTGTAGGAGGAAACCTTGTCACATGGAGAAGCAAAAAACAAAGTGTAGTGGCTAGATCCAGTGCTGAAGCAGAGTATAGAGCGATAGCTCATGGGGTTGCGGAAATCATGTGGATAAGAAATCTGTTAGATGAACTGGGTTTCGCAGTAAGCAATCCTATGTCACTCTACTGTGACAATAAAGCTGCCATCAATATTGCTGCTAATCCAGTTCTGCATGATAAGACGAAACACATTGAAGTGGACAAGCATTTTATTAGAGAGAAACTTGAAAGTGGAGAAGTGTGCACACCATATGTTAGCTCGGAAGAGCAACTTGCAGATATCTTCACCAAAGGTCTTCATCATGTGCGGCACAAAGATTTGTGTGACAAGTTGGGCATGATTGACATCTATGCTCCAACTTGAGGGGGAGTGTTGGAATAATGTTAAAATAACTTAGTTGTAGCTGTTAGGGCCTGTTTGGCTAATTAAAGTGTTTTTTATTTCTGTTATGTCTGTTATTGTACTCAGGGGCACAAGGGTCTTTTCCCTTATTATTTTTGTCGCCCTATATATAGTAAAATAAACACTGGCGCTGCCAGGACTGTTACATTGCAAACCTTCTCTCTTCTCTTCTTCTTCTCTTCTCTTCTCTCATCTTCCGCTTACCTCTGGCCGGCTACACTGTCAAGATAGTATAAATACAATGCTTCACTTGACTGAAGCAGTTCTTTTTGAGGCTTTAACTCAGTAGCCTCCTCTTCTTCTTCTTCTTCTTCCTTCTTTCCTTTCTTCTTCTCCTTCTCCTGCTCAACAGTAGTTTAGTCCATGAAAGGGAATTACAGTCATGGGGAAACTCATATCCATCCCCCCACTCATTTCGTTTTGACCTCCTGAAATCCCAGAAGTTGCAGAATTCTCAGAGGACATGATTCAAGAGAACACTTTTCAGTTTCAACACACACCTTAAGATCTCTCCTAAAGTCCTAATACCCAAAAAGGTCCAAAAAACACACTAGAGATGCAGTCCACATGCACACACTCTGGTCTAGATACAATCTGAACACAGACCAGCTCCAATTCTCTTAAAAAATATTTCAGGTTGATTTCAGCACTGCGCAAGTTTAACGGTCCCAATCCACCAATTTTCCAAATCACCTAAACACACCAATTGCTAGGAGAGATCACAAAGCAGTTAAGTCACACCAAAACTTGGCAAAAATAGGTCATTTGTGACCTACAAGTAACCCATAGAAAAGAGGTCTGAACCTCACAATTTCTCTGACTGCATTGAGCAGTCTTGTTTCATAGGATTTTTCTTTGTACACGATCAAGGGAAAGGAAAAAAAGGTAAAAAAAACTTGTAAAGAAGACAGCAAGGTAAAGAAGAAAGAACTAGTTCGATATGCTCTCAGACACAGTAGAACCGCTCTGCTACCATATTAGCAGAAGAAAAGAGAAGAAATAAGGAAGAAGAAGAGGAGAGAGAGAAGAGAAAGGTTTGGAGAGTTCTAATTTGTCTGGCGGCGCCAACTTATGTTATTATGTATAGAGCGACCATAAATAAAAGGGGTCCCTGCAACCCCCTTAGGTTTCACTCCCATATTAGCAAAGTGATCATTTAGACCAGCCCCTTGAACCTAGACAAGTTTTCTGCTTTCTTCACTACTTACCAAGGCATATGCCTTAGACAGTGAGACACTAACCTTGGATAAAATATTTTTCTTTGTAATATCATACTTTGGATTTAGTCCTGTCAAGAACTCAAACACCATGTTTCTCTCAACTAGTTTTCTGTAGGTCTCATCATCATTAGTGGTTTCCCAGGTTACAACTTCTATCAAGTCTATTTCTTGCCATAAAGACTTCAGTGTTGAGAAGTATACAGCTAATGGTTTCTCCCACTGTCTCAAATTCTTCAGATCACTTCTCAACGTAAAAGCTCTGGCCACATTTAATTTTTGGGAATAGGTTTCAGCAACACTATCCCAAATTTCCTTTGCTGAATTCATCCACAAATAATGCTGACTAATCTATGGTTGCATTGAGTTCACAAGCCACCCAATAACAATATAATTTTCTTGCATCCACTTTTCATATGATGGATCATCTTCCGGAGGAGCCTTTTTGCTCCCGGAGATAAAACCCCACTTGCCTCTACTACAAATATGAATCTTTACTGATTGTGACCAAGCTAGATAATTAGTTCCATCCAGCTTGACTGTGGTCACAGCTAGTAGAGAGTCTACAAAGGCTCCTGGAACCTGTCAGGATTCAGCAACATGCTTGTTTTCAAAGTCTGAGGAGCTCATATTCTTAAACACTTCAAAAATGACTTCAAACAACTTCGAAAAACACCAGATGAAGACAAAACAAAACCGTGTTGTGAGCCAACCTCTATGCAACCGTACCAGTAATCTGTGTCACACTTGGAAGCTGGGAGAAATGGAGAAAATTCAGCCGCCCCTTGTAGACTTCACAGAACATTAATCCACTTGATTCGATCTTCAAGAAGGAAAATGAGAAAGCCTTCAGTCACTGAGCGCCCAGGTCAAACTCCATGTGGGGCCCGCAATCAGATTTCTCCAAAAAATTAGGGTTTCGGGCAACACAATTGAATCTGTCAAGGGGGCGACAAAGCCATTCCTCTTCTCTCTAGAAACCACTAACAACTAGGCTGAAATAGGTGTCTTTAACTATTCATACAATTCAGTTCTCCATACACACTATGTATGGGAAAAAAAGGTAAAAAAAGCAAAAAATAGGAAAAATGAGCATGCTCTAATACCAAGTAGAAAAACAACATTTTGAGAAGAAAGGACTATTTAGAAAGATGCAAAAAATCAAAAGGAAGTAGCAGAAATCAGAGTTCAAGAGGAGAGAAGATGAAGAAGAAGGTGGCGACAACTTGGGTTCAGAGAGAGATTTTCGAACATAATCTCTTTTCTTACACCCTTAATTCTATTTTTATTAAGTTAAACTTTGGTAATTTACAGAGAAGCCCCTAGTTGGGCAGAAAATTAAAAAGACATAACATAAGAAAGAATAAGCCCAGATTAAGGCCCATTACAGCAAAGAACATAAAAGATAAAAAAAGGATAAACAGCCTATGGGCCATTCAACCCATCTTCTCTACACCCGCCTCAAGTTACAAGCCCCTACTTAAGAATCTTCCTTCTCTCCCCCCTTCCACTAAATTCTAAGTCTCCCTCTATGTCAAAAATCAATCTCTCCACCTCTGATCTTTTCTTCTTCCTTCGGCTTTGTATTAAACCAGAATTAATTGAGTTCACTCTTGAGAATTTTGAGATCTCCACATTTCTTGGGCTTTCTTCTAAAGATTCTTCGACATTCTGATACTCCCCAAGGAGAGCACAAATTTGTCCCCAAATTCTCTCTAATTCCTCCTCATTTTCCCAAAAGCCAGATCTCCTCTTGCATTTTTGCAGCCTTCAGTCACTTTCTCTGCTACCCCTTGCAGTAGATTGTAAGTCTCTATATTTCCCTCCAACAGTTCTTCTTTTTGCTTATACTCCTCAAGATACACGCATATTTGATCCCAAATATTCAACAACTCCTCTTAATTCTTTCTTTTCCTCATATCCTCCTCCTATCTTTTACCCTCACTATCCTCCTCCAAAACCTTCCTTTCCAAGGCCACTCCTTCCGATTGAGGTGCTACAGTACCTGCACCAGACACAACACCCACATCAGTACCATAAACCGAAAAGACAGGCATACCCGAGTTTGTTCGAGGAACAACCAGTAATGCTGGAGGACTAGAGGGGGGGAGCGGGTCAGAGGCCAAACCTTCCTTGTTAACCAACTTTGGGGTAGTAATAAGAGGCTCGACCAAATCCAAGTTAGCCTTAGCATCTGAATCCACCTTTGAGTGTTGTCTAACAATATTCTTTTCACTTTGATCATAAAGTCTTGGACATATCTCACTGAGCTTTCCCAATTTCCAAACAATCATCCTCCCAATACCTAATGGTGTTACCCAAACTTATCCTCCGTCCTGTCAAATTGGCCATCAAATAATGAAATTTCATAATACCCTTCCAAGCCCCCACACTATAAGATGAAGCCACCTCCCGCAAATCCTACCCAAAGTTAATAACCCCAAATTTACTCTCCACCACCCATCTCCAAAACCGCTTCTCTCTCAGTCCCAAACCTCCACTCCCACTTTCCCAGTAATGCCTTGTTCATCACCCTCACATTCCTAATGCCCATCCCCCCATCCTTCTTTTCCCTGCAGACCCGACCATTTAACAAGATGGAACTTTTCAACTTCTGAATTGAAATTCCATAAAAACTCTTTCTGAATCCTCTCAATCTCATCTGCAACTATAGCTGAAACCCTGAGAACTGAAAGATAATAAATAGGTAGTTTGGAAAGCACACTCGTGCATATAGGCTGTGAATATATTTATCTATGAATTTATGGAGTTTGGATCTTCCGTACAAAAGGTGCTGTGCACATCAATATGTATACAGTCAATATATATCAGTGACGAACAACTTCCTTCCTGCATTTTATGGCTCTAGACTCATATAGAGAGGCCTTACAGCTCTCACTTGACTTTTACACAAGTCCAGGTGCATAACACATGGGATGGACAGCAGTCCATTGCTGACTGGTGTGCATAAGAATGTGCACAGCACACCAGAGCTTGTATTTATGTAGACACATCTAAAAAGGGCATTTGTGTGCATGATGATATATGGATATATGTATATCCATTCAATGAATGTACCTGCTTGTTTAAGGTTGGATGCAAGTCTGCATATCCAATTTCAATCTCCTCCAAGTGCCTACTTGAAAGGCATCGGCATCTATAGATTGACAACTAAAACTCTCATTCCCCTTTTTCTGTTGTAGAATGCAGGATTCTGCTAATGAAGATTGCTGATGAGATTGTGATTCCCCTACGAAGCCTTGTAGAGGTAACATGGACAGCAAAACAACTCCACAAAATTCTTTCTGGGAAAGATCTTACCACCTAATAAGAAAGAAATGCTTTTACCTGTATTCTTCTTCTCCTTCTTCATCTTATAAATTTTCCTTTTTATTTATTATAAAAAATTGCATGTATTGGTATTTCCCAAGTGATGTATATTATAATTAAGAGTTCATGTAAATTACACAGTATTCAGAATTTGTTGCCATTTGTCTTTACAAAAGTGGGATAGATCAGTCGCCAAGAAAATAAGCCATCTTATACTTTACATGTAGAACAGGACATAAGGTGTTACTTATTGAGGAGGAAGAAAAATGTTTTTGGGTTTTTAACAATGAAAAGAAAAGGTTCAAGTGCTTGACACAAAATATGGAGGTGAAGTTTAATTGGGTAAAAAGAATGGCGAATGGGTTTGCTGATGTGTTAGCAAAGCAAGGGGTGGGAAGGAGTAATCTGTTCTGGGCTCAATTGTAATAGCTAATTTATACTATGGAGAGTTAAGAAAGTTTATCTCTCCTGCTCTTGTATTATTTTCATAATATTTTTAATGAAATCCTGTTATTGATAAAAAAACGTTACTTATTGAGGACTGAACATCTTTGTAGTTGTGTAGGAACTAGGAGATCATGATAAAAAAAAATGTTGCTTGTTTTGAGGAATTTTTAACAAAGCAAGAATGCAAGTTTTGGAATATAAATCCCGACTGCACATTATTTTTCTTTTTCATGTTCTTATCTTTTCTTCCCCCAGGTAGAAGCTTCAACTTGATCATGTACAATTCCATTTTCAGGGCATGGTTGTGCTTTATGTTATGCTTCCAATTTATGCTAGAGATAATTTACAAATTATTCATGTGAAAGAATTGATGAGTAACCTACAAGTTCCTAGAAATAAAACATCAAGGATACTCTTGATTGAGAAATTCTTTAATTAAGGAGAAAATTTTATCTCAGTATGCTACTGTTCCAGACTTCCAGTCATTCCAGTAGAGAAGATGAGCCAAATGGCCCATAGCCCACAGCTTATGTTTATGTTTTGTTCTGTTAATGGGCCTTTTTCTTTATGGGCCTGTTAACATTAGTTTATGTTTATGTTTAATTAGCTTGCCACCCAACTAAGGGCTTACTTGTAAATTCTAATAGTTAGTGATTAATCTCTAATGAAAAGGATTAGGGAAAAGAGGAGTTGAACGAACAACTCTTCTCTTTAACCCTTTCTTCTCAATCATTCTCTTCTCTTCTTCTCTTCTTGCTGTCTCCTTCTGTTCTTCCTTCTTTTAATCAGTTTTCTTAATTATTTTGGGACTGTTTTTCATCTATTCCCAAATGAGAATTCACAAATATCCTTGATCTGTAAGCTTAATTGCTTCTCTTACTTAAAAAAGAACTCCATTCCCCGCCTCAGTCCCCTGAAGGCATCCTATCTGGCATGCCACCAATTCTCCATTTGTATTTAGTAATAGCAATAGCATAGTATAGAGAACAAGGAAAAATGATTTATTGATTTTAGCAAAGAATTTAGAAATTAAGCATTATAAAAACAACCAAACAACAGTGAACATCTCTCATCATGGAAGAAAAATGGTTATGGTAGTTGCACTCGGACAACAGTGGAAATGGCTTCAAGTGGTGGTTGCTTTGGTGGAGTTGTACAAGGCTGTGAGAGAAGAGAGAAAAGGGAAAGGGTGCCAGGCCACTAGTTTGTGCAGTAGAAAAAAAAAAAAAAGAAAATAACAAAACAGCAATAAACACAAATAAGAACCACACAGGACCACACTCAAATAACAAAATTAATACTGATCTACTGTAGTATATATTGTATCTCTACAGTTTTCTCATGGAGTAAGAATTGACATGATTTGGGTACAGATAGATGGATGAATATTATCAGGTTACAACATGTAGGTTACAGGTTACAGCAGATCCCGACTCATTACAGACCGAACCCCTGGGATTGTTTTTGGCACAAAGTGGCTGCTCTCAGATAGAACCTCCATTCTCACACTTGTCACACTGAGATCTCACAATTGCACTGAACAATGCTGCAATGACTCCTATGAGGGGAAACTTAGAAAACCAAAATGTAAAATATCTTCATAGGTTCATAATCATACATCAGACCTACAAAAGGAAACATCAATCTATACAAAAAATAACAGACTCAACTTCAAACAGCCCTGTAATAAAGACATAATGGTGTTCCTTTTCCAATCTCCAATCCACCCTCAACCAAATTACAGAAGATCCCAGACTTCCTAAGATTATTGAATGGAGACTATGGATTCACTATTCTAGGTCTGGCTAATGCTCGCTGGGGTTGGCTACATGAATCCTATTCTGCCATTCCGTTCTGTTCAGTGCCATATCCATTGTTAAGTTCAGCTACATGAATTCTGTTTCATTTTTACCCTGTTATCAACACTTCAGGAAAAATGAAGCTAAGGGGAAAAAGTGGCATAGTTTTCCTTCTCTCTCATCTTATTCTTTCCAATTCCTATTTGGTTTCCACTGCTTCTGATATCATTTCTGCCTCTGTTTATAACAGCAAATGTATGGAATTAATGTCTTCAAATACATGTGACTAGTAAATAACATCCAAGCCTTGACAAAGAAAAGGAAAACCCAAGACATTATTGTCTTAATATATCTGTTTTTCACAACCACCTCTTTCACGTTTCTTCATCTGATCAATTGGATACCTCTCATTTTCATTCTTTTACTTCTCATATTCGTGTTTTGATACATAGCACCTCTTCCTATTTGGGTATAATGCCGCAGTATCCATAGCCATCTTATAATAATAAAATTCCAAGCCCCCTTGAGAAAGTCTTCTACATAAATCTTTATCTCCAGGCTCCATTTGTTTCACAGTAAAAGTGGTGGAGAACCTCTAAATCTCAGATATTTCAGTTATATTTCTGCCCCTTTTACGGGAGAGAGCAAAGCTTTCCACCCTTTTACATGGAAACAAAGCCAGTCTCGAGGAAAACAAAATTCAATTGGAAACACTCAGAACCTACATCTTCATACCAAAAACCAGAAACCCTGTAAATTCTGAAATGATAAAAAACAACAATAACGAAAAGGTATCAATGGAGTAGGAGATTAGAGTTGGCAACTACCAGAGTCACGGGGTTTCCATTTCTCGATGAGGGAACCAAGAAGATTTTACTCATGTCTTGGAGAAGAATGAAGTAAATGTGACTGACTGTATTGTTGGCTTCTCCATACATTTTCTGAATCTTGAATTTCTCACTATGTGAAGTGTTTTTGACTTTTTTCAGAAAGAAATCATATAATAACAATTAACAGCAAATGCTCCGATACACGAAATTCTTACCATCTCGAATTTCTGCACCTCAATTGGAAACATTCATAACCTACATCTTCATACCAAAAACCAGAAACCCTGTAAATTCTGAAATGATAAAAAACAACAATAACGAAAAGGTATCAATGGAGTAGGAGATTAGAGTTGGCAACTAACAGAGTCACGGGGTTTCCATTTCTCGATGAGGGAACCAAGAAGATTTTACTCATGTCTTGGAGAAGAATGAAGTAAATGTGACTGACTGTATTGTTGGCCTCTCCAAACATTTTCTGAATCTTGAATTTCTCACTATGTGAAATGTTTTTGACTTTTTTCAGAAAGAAATCATATAATAACAATTAACAGCAAATGCTCCGATACACGAAATTCTTACCATCTCGAATTTCTGCACCGGTTACTGTGGCAGAAAAAAAATATTATTTTATTAATATAGCAATTACTATTATAATTATCAAATGGGATGTAACTCAAATGATAGAGTGGTGGCTTTGCATTTGATATTTTTTAGGAATTTCTATTTTTTTATATTTATTTATTATTTTTAATCTATTATAATAATTAATATTATAATTAACAAATGGGGATGTACCTCAAACTATAAAGCACTTGCTTTGCGTGTGAGAGGTATGGGGTTCGATACCCACATCTCCAAATTATCTTTATCCTCATAACTCACATATATTTTAGGGTGTTTTGATTATTTCATTAATTTCTATTTTTTCATATTTATTTATTATTTTTTATTTATTACAATAATTATTATCATAATTAACAAATGGGGATGTACCTTAAATGTTAGAGTACTCACTTTGCATGCGAGAGGTATGGAGTTCAATACCCCACATTTTTAAATTATTTTTATCCTCACAACTCACCAATATATTTTAGGGTGTATTGATCTTTTCAGGAATTTCTTATTTTCTTTTATATTTGCTTATTACTTTTAATTTTTAAATTAAATTTATAACAACAATTATATCATAATTAACAAATGGGGATGTAGCTTAAACGGTAGAGCGCTGACTTTGCAAACAAGACATATGGGCTTTGATACCTTGCAACTCCAAATTATTTTTATCCTCACAACTCACCAGTATATTTTAGGTTGTTTTGATATTTTCAGGAATTTCTTATTTTCTTTCACATTTATTTATTATTTATTATTTATTATTTTTAATTTTAATTTATTATACTAGCTACTATCATAATTAACAAAAGGGGATGTAGATCAAATGGTTGAGCGCTGGCTTTGCATGTGAAAGGTACGAGGTTCGATATCTCGCATATCCGAATTATTTTTATACTCACAATTCACCAATATATTATAGGGTATTTTGATCTTTTCAATAATTTTTTATTTTCATTCACATTTATTTATTATTTACTATTTTAATTTTAATTTATTACAATAATTACTATCATAATTAACAAATGGGGATGTAGCTCAAACGATAAAGCGCTTGCTTTGCATGTGAAAGGTATGGGGTTCAACACCCCGCATCTCCAAATTATATTTATCCTCACAACTTACCAATATATTTTTATCCTCACAACTAACCAATATATTTTAGGGTGTTTTGATCTTTTAATGAATTTCTTATTTTCTTTCATATTCACATGTTATTTTTAATTTTATTTTATTATAACAATTACTATCATAATTAACAAATGGGGATGTAGCTCAAATGGAAGAGTGCTCGCTTTGCGTGTGAGAGGTACGGGCTTCGATACCCTAGATCTCAAAATTATTTTTATTTTCCCAAATCACCAATATATTTTAGGGTGTTTTGTTCTTTTTAGGAATTTCTTATTTTTTATATTTATTTATTATTTTTAATTTTAATTTACTACAACAATTACTATCATAATAAACAAATGGGGATTTAGCTCACACGGTAGAGCGATCGCTTTGCAAACGAGAGATATGGGGTTCGATACCCTGCATCTTCAAGTTATTTTTATCCTCACAACACACCAATATATTTTAGGGTGTTTTGATCTTTCTAAGTATTTCTTATTTTCTTTCATATTTATATATTATCTTTTATTTTTTTAATTTAAATTTATTATAACAATTACTATCATAATTAACAAATGGGGATGCTGATCAAATGGTAAAGTGCTTGTTTTGCATGCGAGAGGTACGGTGTTCAATACCCCGCATCACCAAATTATTTGTATCCTGCGAGATGTACGGGCTTCAATACCCCGCATCTCTAAATTATTTTTACCTCACAACTCAGCAATAAAATTTAGGGTGTCTTAATAATTTTCAAGAATTTCTTATTTTCCTTCATATTTATTTATTATTTGTAATTTATAATTTTATTGTATTGCAACAATTACTATCATAGCTAACAAATGGGTGTGTAGCACAAACGATAGAGTGCCTGCTTTGCATGTTAATGGTACGGGGTTCGATACACCGCCTTTCTAAATTATTTTTATCCTCACTACTCATCAATATATTTCAAGGTGTTTTTATCTTTTCAGGAATTTCATTTTTTCTTTCATTTGTATTTTCTATTTTTTTTACGTATTACAACAATTACTCTCAATATTAACAAATGGGGATGTAGCTCAAACGGTAGATTGCTCGCTATGCATGCGAGAGGTAAAACGATTGATACCCCGCATCTCCAACTTGTTTTTATCTTCACAATTCACAAATATATGTTATGGTGTTTTGATCTTTTCTCGAATCTCTTATTTTCTTTAATAATTATTTATTATTTTTAATTTTTAATTTTAATTTATTACAACAATTACTTTCATAGTTCACAGCTGGGGATGTAGCTTGAACAGTAGAGTGCTTACTTTGCATTCAAGGGTTACGGGGATCGATACACCGCATTTCCAAATTATTTTTATCCTCACAACTAACCAATATATTTTAGGGTGTTTTGTAATTTTCAGGAATTTCTTATTTTCTTCTGTTTTTATTTTTAATTTTTAATTTATTTTATTACAACTACAACTATCATAACTAACAAATGGGGATGTAGCAAAACAGAAGAGGGCTCGCTTTGCATGTTAGAGGTACTTCTATGATTTTTCTTTATTATTTTTAATTTTTTAGTTTTAATTTATTATAACAATTACTATCATAATTAACAAATGGGGAAGTAGCTTAAATGGTAGAGCGCTTGTTTTGCATTCGAGAGGTATGGGTTTCGGTACACTGCATCTCCAAATTATTTTTATCCTCACAAATGAACAATATGTTTCAAGGTGTCAGGAATTTCTTATTTTCTTTCATTTTTATTTATTATTTTGAATTTATCAAATTTTAATATATTACAACAATTACTATCTTAATTAACAAATGGGGATGTAGCTGAAATGGTAGAGCGCTCGCTTAGCATGCGAGATGTACAAGCTTCAATACCCCGCATCTCTAAAATATTTTTACCTCACAACTCAACAATAAAATTTAGGGTGTTTTAATATTTTTCAAGAATTTCTTATTTTCATTCATATTTATTTATTATTTTTAATTTTTAATTTTATTGTATTCTTACAATTATTATCACAGATAACAAATGGGTATGTAGCACAAACCGTAGAGTGCCCGCTTTGCATGTTAATGGTACAGGGTTCGATACCCCACATTTCTAAATTATTTTTATCCTCACAACACATCAATATATTTCAGGGTGTTTTGACCTTTTCAGGAATTTCTTATTTTCTTTCATATGTATTTACTATTTTTTTCCTTATTACAACAATTCTCTCATTATTAACAAATGGGGATGTAGCTCAAACGGTAGAATGCATGCTATGCATGCGAGAGGTACAACAACCGATACTCCACATCTCCAAATTGTTTTTATCTTCACAATTCACCAATATATGTTAAGGTGTGTTGAACTTTTCTGGAATTTCTTAGTTTCTTTAATATTTATTTAATATTTTTAATTTTAAATTTTAATTTATTACAACAATTACTTTCGTAATTCACAACTGGGGATGTAGCTCGAACGGTAAAGCGCTTACTTTGCATTCAAGGGGTACGTGGATCGATACATTGCATTTCCAAATTATTTTTATCCTCACAACTCACCAATATTTTTTAGGTTGTTTTTAAACTTTACAAGAATATCTTATTTTCTTTCATTTTTAATTATTATTTTTAATTTTTAATTTTTTGTATTACAACAACAACTATCATAACTAACAAATGGGGATGTGGCATAAATAGAAGAGGGCTCGCTTTGCATGTTACAAGTATGGGGTTCGATAAACCGCATTTCCAAATTATTTTCATCCTGACAACTCACCAATATATTTTAAGGTATTTTGATATTTTTAGGAATTTCTTATTTTCTTTCATATTCATTTATTATTTATTATTTATTATTTTTAATTTACTAAAACAATTACAATCATAATTAACAAACGGGGGCGTAGCTCAAACGGTAGAGCGCTTGCTTTGCAAGCAAGAGGTACGGGGATGGATAAACCGCATCTCCAAATTGTTTTTATCTTCACAACTGACCAATATATTTTAGGGTGTTTTGAAGTTTTCAGGAAATTCTAATTTTCTATCATTTTATTTATTATTTTAATTTTTTTCGGTTTAATTTATTATAACGATTATGATCATAATGAACAAATGGGGATGTTGCACAAACGTTAGAGCGCTTACTTTGCATGCAAGAGGTACGGGGATCGATACACCGCATTTCCAATTTATTTTTATCCTCACAACTCATCAATATATTTGATTATTATTTTTAATTTTTTAGGTGTAATTTATTACAACAATTACTATCTTAATTAACAAATGGGGATGTAGCTCAAATGAAAGAGTGCTCGCTTAGCATGCGAGAGGTATGGGGTTCGGTATCCCGCGTCTCCTACTTATTGTTATCCACACAACTTGCTAATATATTTTAGGGTGTTTTGATCTTTTCTGGAATTTTTTATTTTCTTTGATTTTTATTTATTCTTTTTTATGTCTTACAACATTTACTATTATAATAGTCAAATGGGGATGTGGCTGAAATGGTAGAGCGCTCGCTTTGCATGCGAGAGGTACGGGGTTCGATACCCCGCATCTCCAAATTACTTTTATCCTCATAAGTCATCAATATATTTTAGGGTATTTTGATATTTTCAGGCATTTCTTATTTTCTTTCATATTTAATTATTATTTTTAATTTATTACAACAATTTTTATCACAATTAGCAAATGATCATTTTGCACAAATGGAGGAACGTTCGCTCTACATTTAAGAGGTACAGGGATCGATACCCCGTATCTCTAAATTATTTTTATCTTAACAACTCACCAATATGTTTTAAGGTGTTTTGATCTTTTCAGGAATTTATTATTTTTTTCATATACATTTATTATTTATTTTTTTTTTTGGTTTAATTTATTACAACAATTACCATCATAATAAACATATGGGGACGTAGCTGAAACGGTAGAGTGCTTGCTTTTCTTGCAAGAGGTACGAGGCTCGATACACCGCATTTCCAAAATATTTTTATCCTCACAATTCAACAATATATTTTAGAGTATTTGGATCTTTTCTACAAATTTCTTATTTTCTTTCATTTTTATTTTTTATTTTTTATTAGGTTTAGTTTATTATAACGATTACTATCATAGTTAAGAAATGGGGATGTAGCACAAATGGTAGATTGCTCGCTTTGCTTGTTAGAGGTACATGGTTCGATACATGCATTTCCAAATCATTTTTGTCCTCACAACTCGCCAATATATTTTATAGTGTTTTGATATTTTCAGGAATTTCTTATTTTCTTTCTTATTCATTTATTATTTTTAATTTCTAATTTTAACTTATTACAAAAATTACTATCATAATTAACGATTGGGGACGTAGCTGAAATAGTAGAGCTCTTGCTTTGCATGCAAGAGGTTCGAGGTTCGTTACCCCCCATCTGAAAATTATTGTTGTACTCTCAACTCATCAATATGTTTTAAGGTGTTTCGTTCTTTTGGGGAATTTATTATTTTCTTTTATTTTTATTCGTTGTTTATTATTTATTTATTTATTTATTTTAAATTAATATAAATATCACTATCATAATTATGGAATGGGGACGTAGCTCAGATAGTTGACTGCACGTTTTGCATGCAAGAGTTTCGATCTTCGATACCCCTCATCTCAAAGTTATTTTTATCCTCCCAACTCACCAATATATTTTAGAGTGTTTTGATCTTCTTAAGAATTTCTTATTTTCTTTTATTTTTCTTTACTATTTTTAATTTTTTAGTTTTAATTTATTATAACAGTTACAATCATAATTAACAAATGGGGAAGTAGCTTAAATGGTAGAGCGCTTGTTTTACATGCGTGAGGTATGGGTTTCGGTAGACCGCATCTCCAAATTATTTTTATCCTCACAAATGAACAATATATTTTAGGGTGATTTGATATTTTTAGGAATTTCTTATTTTCTTTCATTCTTATTTATTATTTTGAATTTATCAAATTTAAATATATTATAACAATTACTATCTTAATTAACAAACGGGGATGTAGCTGAAATGGTAGAGCGCTCGCTTAGCATGCGAGATGTACGAGCTTCAATACCCCACATCTCTAAAATATTTTTACCCACAACTCAGCAATAAAGTTTAGGGTGTTTTAATAATTTTCAACAATTTCTTGTTTTCTTTCATATTTATTTATTATTTTTAATTTTTAATTTTATTGTATTGCAACAATTATTATCATAGATAACAAATGGGTATGTAGCACAAACCGTAGAGTGCCCTCTTTGCATGTTAATGGTACGGGGTTCGATACCCCGCATTTCTAAATTATTTTTATCCTCACAACACATCAATATATTTCAGGGTGTTTTGACCTTTTTAGGAATTTCTTTTTTTCTTTCATATGTATTTACTATTTTTTAACTTATTACAACAATTACTCTCATTATTAACAAAAAGGGGATGTACTTGAAACGGTACAATGCTTGCTATGCATACGAGAGATTCAGCGACTGATATCCCACATCTCAAAATTGTTTTTATCTTCACAATTCACCAATATATGTTAAGGTGTGTTGAACTCTTCTGCATTTCTTATTTTCATTAATAATTATTTATAATTTATAATATATAATTTTAATTTATTACAACAATTACTTTCGTAATTAACAAATGGGGATGTAGCTCGAACGGTAGATCGCTTACTTTGCATTCATGGGGTATGTGGATCGATACATTGCATTTCCAAATCATTTTTATCCTCACCACTCACCAATATATTCTTTCATATTCATTTATTATTTATTATTTTTAATTTTAATTTATTAACACAGTTACAATCATAATTAACAAACGGGAGCGTAGCTCAAACGGTAGAGCGTTTGCTTTGCAAGCAAGAGGTACGGGGATGGATGAACCGCATCTCCAAATTGTTTTTATCCTCACAACTTACCAATATATTTCAGGGTGTTTTGATGTTTTCAGGAAATTCTAATTTCTATCATTTTTATTTATTCTTTTAAAATTTTTTGGTTTAGTTTAATATAACGATTATTATCATAATGAACAAATGGGGATGTTGCTCAAACGTTAGAGCGCTTGCTTTGCATGCAAGAGGTACGGGGATCGATACACCGCATTTCCAATTTATTTTTATCCTCACAACTCACCAATATATTTGATTATTATTTTTAATTTTTAAATGTAATTTATTACAACAATTACTATCTTAATTAACAAATGGGGATGTAGTTCAAATGGAAATGTGCTTGGTTAGCATGCGAGAGGTACGGGGTTCGATACCCCACATCACCACTTATTATAACGATTACTATCATAGTTAAAAGTGGGGATGTATCACAAATGGTAGATTGCTCGATTTGGTTATTAGAGGTACGTGGTTCGATACATACATTTCCAAATCATTTTTGTCCTCCCAACTCTCCAATATATTTTATGGTGTTTTGATCTTTTCAGGAAATTCTTATTTTCTTTTTTATTCATTTATTATTTTTAATTTCTAATTTTAACTTATTATAAAAATTACTATCATAATTAATGATTGGGGACGTAGCTCAAATTATTTGTATCCTCACAATTCACCTATATATTTTAGAGTATTTTGATATTTTCTAGAAATTTCTTATTTTCTTTCATTTTTATTTTTTAATTTTTGTAGGTTTAATTTATTATAACGATTACTATCATAGTTAAGAAATGGGGATGTAGCACAAATGGTAGATTGCTCGCTTTGCTTGATAGAGGTACGTGGTTCGATATATGCATTTCCAAATCATTTTTGTCCTCACAACTCGCCAATATATTTTATGGTGTTTTGATGTTTTCAGGAATTTCTTATTTTCTTTCTTATTCATTTATTATTTTTAATTTCTAATTTTAACTTATTACAAAAATTACAATCAAAAATAACGATTGGGGACGTAGCTCAAATAGTAGAGCTCTTTCTTTGCATGCAAGAGGTTCGAGGTTCGTTACCCCCCATCTGAAAATTATTTTTATACTCTCAACTCACCAATATGTTTTAGGGTGTTTTGATCTTTTGGGGAATTTATTATTTTCCTTTATTTTTATTTGTTATATTTTAATATTAATTTATTATAAATATCACTATCATAATTAAGGAATGGGGACGTAGCTCAAATAGTAGACTGTCGCTTTGCATGCGAGAGTTTCGATCTCCGATACCCTGCATCTCAAAGTTAATTTTATCCTCCCAACTCACCAATATATTTTAGAGTTTTTTGATCTTTTTAAGGATTTCTTATTTTCTTTGATTTTTCTTTGTTATTTTTAATTTTTTAGTTTTAATTTATTATAACAGTTACTATCATAATTAACAAATCGGGAAGTAGTTGAAATGGTAGAGCGCTCGCTTAGCATGCGAGAGGTACGGGGTTCGAAACCCCACATCTCCAACTTATTGTTATCCTCAGAACTCGCTAATATATTTTAGGGTGTTTTAATAATTTTCAAGAATTTCTTTTTTCTTTCATATTTATTTATTATTTTTAATTTCTAATTTAATTGTATTGCAACAATTATTATCATAGATAACAAATGGGTATGTAGCACGAACCGTAGAGTGCCCGCTTTGCATCTTAGTGGTACGAGGTTCGATACCCTGTATTTCGAAATTATTTTTATCTTCACAACACATCAATATATTTCAGGGTGTTTTGACCTTTTCAGGAATTTCTTATTTTCTTTCATATGTATTTATTATTTTTTTTACTTATTAAAACAATTATTCTCATTATTAACAAATGGGGATGTAGCTCAAACGGTAGAATGCTTGCTATGCATGCGAGATGTACATCAACCGATACTCCGCATCTCCAAATTGTTTTTATCTTCACAATTCACCAATATATGTTAAGGTGTGTTGAACCATTCTGGAATCTCTAATTTTTTTAATATCTAATTATTAATTTTAAGTTTTAATTTTAATTTATTACAACAATTACTTTCGTAATTAACAACTGGGGATGTAGCTCGAACGGTAAAGCGCTTACTTTGCATTCATGGGGTATGTGGATCGATACATTGCATTTCCAAATTATTTTTATCCTCACAACTCACCAATCTATTTTAGTGTGTTTTAAACTTTACAAGAATATCTTTTTTTCTTTCATTTTTATATCTTATTTTTAATTTTTAATTTTTGTATTACAACAGCAACTATCATAACCAACAAATGTGGATGTAGCAAAAATAGAAGAGGGCTTGCTTTGCAAGCAAGAGGTACGGGGATGGATAAACCGCATCACCAAATTGTTTTTTTCCTCACAACTGACCAATATATTTCAGGGTGTTTTGATGTTTTCAGGAAATTCTAATTTTCTATCATTTTTATTTATTCTTTTAAAATTTTTCGGTTTAGTTTATTATAACGATTATTATCATAATGAACAAATATGGATGTTGCTCAAACGTTAGAGCGCTTGCTTTGCATGCAAGAGGTACGGGGATCGATACACCGCATTTCCAATTTATTTTTATCCTCACAACTCACCAATATATTTGATTATTATTTTTAATTTTTAAATGTAATTTATTACAACAATTACTATCTTAATTAACAAATGGGGATGTAGTTCAAATGGAAGTGTGCTCGCTTAGCATGCGAGAGGTACGGGGTTCAAAACCCCACATTACCAACTTATTGTTATCCTCAGAACTCGCTAATATAATTTAGGGTGTTTTGATCTTTTTTGGAATTTTTTATTTTCTTTGATTTTTATTTATTCTTTTTAATGTCTTACAACATTTACTATTATAATAATCAAATGGGGATGTAGCTCAAATGGTAGAGCGCTCGCTTTGCATGCGAGAGGTACGTGGTTCGATTCCCCGCATCACCAAATTAGTTTTATCCCCTTAAGTCATCAATATATTTTAGGGTGTTTTGATATTTTCAATAATTTCTTATTTTCTTTCATATTTAATTATTATTTTTAATTTGCTACAACAATTTTTTTCACAATTAGCTAATGGGCATTTTGATCAAACGGAGGAATGCTCGCTCTACATGCAAGAGGCACGGGGATCGATACCCCGTATCTCGAAATTATTTTTATCTTCACAACTCACCAATATGTTTTAAGGTGTTTAGATCTTTTCAGGAATTTATTATTTTTCTTCATATACATTTACTATTTTAAATTTTTTTGGTTTAATTTATTACAACAATTACCATCATAATTAACAAATGGGGACGTAGCTGAAATGGTAGAGTGCTTGCTTTGCTTGCAAGAGGTACGAGGCTCGATACACCGCATTTCCAAATTATTTGTATCCTCACAATTCACCAATATATTTAGAGTATTTTGATTTTTTCTACAAATTTCTTCTTTTCTTTCATTTTTATTTTTTTTTTTTTTTAGGTTTAATTTATTATAACGATTACTATCAAAGTTAAGAAATGGGGATGTATCACAAATGGTAGATTGCTCGATTTGGTTATTAGAGGTACGTGGTTCGATACATGCATTTCCAAATCATTATTGTCCTCACAACTCTCCAATATATTTTATGGTGTTTTGATCTTTTTATGAAATTCTTATTTTCTTTTTTATTCATTTATTATTTTTAATTTCTAATTTTAACTTATTACAAAAATTACTATCATAATTAATGATTGGGGACGTAGCTCAAATAGTAGAGCTCTTGCTTTGCATACAAGAGGTTCGAGGTTCGTTACCCCCCATCAGAAAATTATTTTTATACTCTCAACTCACCAATATGTTTTAGGGTGTTTTGATATTTTGGGGAATTTATTATTTTCTTTAATTTATTTTTGTTATTTATTATTTTTTAATTTTTAATTTTAATTTATTATAAATATCAATATCATAATTATGGAATGTGGACGTAGCTCATATAGTAGACTGCTCGCTTTGCATGTGAGAGTTTCGATCTTCGATACCCTGCATCTCATAGTTATTTTTATCCTCCCAATTCATCAATATATTTTAGAGTGTCTTGATCTTCTTAAGAATTTCTTATTTTTTTTGATTTTTCTTTATTATTTTTAATTTTTTGGTTTTAATTTATTATAACAATTACCATCATAATTAACAAATGGGGATGTAGCTTAAATGGTAGAGCGCTTGTTTTGCATGCGAGAGGTATGGGTTTCGGTACACTGCATCTCCAAATTATTTTTATCGTCACAAATGAACAATATATTTTAGGGTGATTTGATATTTTCAGGAATTTCTTATTCTCTTTCATTCTTATTTATTATTTTGAATTTATCAAATTTTAATATATTACAACAATTACTATCTTAATTATCAAATGGGGATGTAGCTGAATTGGTAGAGCGCTCGCTTAACATGCGAGATGTACGAGCTTCAATACCCCGCATCTCTAAAATATTTTTACCTCACAACTCAGCAATAAAATTTAGGGTGTTTTAATAATTTTCAAAAATTTCTTATTTTCATTCATATTTATTTATTATTTTTAATTTTTAATTTCACTGTATTGAAACAATTATTATCATAGATAACAAATGGGTATGTAGCACAAACCGTAGAGTGCCCGCTTTGCATGTTAATGGTACGGGGTTAATGTCTTACAACATTTACTATTATAATAGTCAAATGGGGATGTAGCTCAAATGGTAGAGCGCTCGCTTTGCATGCGAGAGGTACGGGGTTCGATACCCCGCATCTCCAAATTACTTTTATCCTCATAAGTCATCAATATATTTTAGGGTATTTTGATATTTTCAGGCATTTCTTATTTTCTTTCATATTTAATTATTATTTTTAATTTATTACAACAATTTTTATCACAATTAGCAAATGATCATTTTGCTCAAATGGAGGAACGTTCGCTCTACATTTAAGAGGTACGGGGATCGATACCCCGTATCTCTAAATTATTTTTATCTTAACAATTCACCAATATGTTTTAAGGTGTTTTGATCTTTTCAGGAATTTATTATTTTTTCCATATACATTTATTATTTTAATTTTTTTTGGTTTAATTTATTACATCATTACCATCAAAATTAACAAATGGGAACGTAGCTGAAACGGTAGAGTGCTTGCTTTTCTTGCAAGAGGTACGAGGCTCGATACACCGCATTTCCAAATTATTTTTATCCTCACAATTCAACAATATATTTTAGAGTATTTTTATCTTTTCTACAAATTTCTTCTTTTCTTTCATTTTTATTTTTTATTTTTTATTAGGTTTAGTTTATTATAACGATTACTATCATAGATAACAAATGGGTATGTAGCACGAACCGTAGAGTGCCCGCTTTGCATGTTAGTGGTACGGGGTTCGATACCCTGCATTTCTAAATTATTTTCATCCTCACAACACATCAATATATTTCAGGGTGTTTTGACCTTTTCAGGAATTTCTTATTTTCTTTCATATGTATTTACTATTTTTTAACTTATTACAACAATTACTCTCATTATTAACAAATGGGGATGTAGCTCAAACGGTAGAATGCTTGCAATGCATGCGAGAGGTACATCAACCGATACTCCGCATCTCCAAATTGTTTTTATCTTCACAATTCACCAATATATGTTAAGGTGTGTTGAACTTTTATGGAATTTCTTATTTTTTTAATATTTATTTATTAATTTTAATTTTTAATTTTAATTTATTACAACAATTACTTTCGTAATTAACAACTGGGGATGTAGTTCGAACGGTAAAGCGCTTACTTTGCATTCAGGGGGTATGTGGATCGATACATTGCTTTTCCAAATTATTTTTATCCTCACAACTCACCAATATGTTTTAAGGTGTTTAGATCTTTTCAGGAATTTATTATTTTTCTTCATATGCATTTACTATTTTAAATTTTTTTGGTTTAATTTATTACAACAATTACCATCATAATTAACAAATGGGGACGTAGCTGAAATGGTAGAGTGCTTGCTTTGCTTGCAAGAGGTACGAGGCTCGATACACCGCATTTCCAAATTATTTGTATCCTCACAATTCACCAATATATTTAGAGTATTTTGATTTTTTCTACAAATTTCTTCTTTTCTTTCATTTTTATTTTTTTTATTTTTTTTTAGGTTTAATTTATTATAACGATTACTATCATAGTTAAGAAATGGGGATGTATCACAAATGGTAGATTGCTCGATTAGGTTATTAGAGGTACGTGGTTCGATACATGCATTTCCAAATCATTTTTGTCCTCACAACTCTCCAATATATTTTATGGTGTTTTGATCTTTTCAGGAAATTCTTATTTTCTTTTTTATTCATTTATAATTTTTAATTTCTAATTTTAACTTATTACAAAAATTACTATCATAATTAATGATTGGGGACGTAGCTCAAATAGTAGAGCTCTTGCTTTGCATACAAGAGGTTCGAGGTTCGTTACCCCTCACCAGAAAATTATTTTTATACTCTCAACTCACCAATATGTTTTAGGGTGTTTTGATATTTTGGGGAATTTATTATTTTCTTTTATTTATTTTTGTTATTTATTATTTTTTAATTTTTAATTTTAATTTATTATAAATATCACTATCATAATTAAGGAATGGGGACGTAGCTCATATAGTAGACTGCTCGCTTTGCATGTGAGAGTTTCGATCTTCGATACCCCGCATCTCATAGTTATTTTTATCCTCCCAACTCTTCAATATATTTTAGAGTGTCTTGATCTTCTTAAGAATTTCTTATTTTCTTTGATTTTTCTTTATTATTTTTAATTTTTTGGTTTTAATTTATTATAACAATTACCATCATAATTAACAAATGGGGATGTAGCTTAAATGGTAGAGCGCTTGTTTTGCATGCGAGAGGTATGGGTTTCGGTACACTGCATCTCCAAATTATTTTTCTCGTCACAAATGAACAATATATTTTAGGGTGATTTGATATTTTCAGGAATTTCTTATTCTCTTTCATTCTTATTTATTATTTTGAATTTATCAAATTTTAATATATTACAACAATTACTATCTTAATTATCAAATGGGGATGTAGCTGAATTGGTAGAGCGCTCGCTTAACATGCGAGATGTACGAGCTTCAATACCCTGCATCTCTAAAATATTTTTACCTCACAACTCAGCAATAAAATTTAGGGTGTTTTAATAATTTTCAAGAATTTCTTATTTTCATTCATATTTATTTATTATTTTTAATTTTTAATTTTACTGTATTGAAACAATTATTATCATAGATAACAAATGGGTATGTAGCACAAACCGTAGAGTGCCCGCTTTGCATGTTAATGGTACGGGGTTCGATACCACGCATTTCTAAATTATTTTTATCCTCACAACACATCAATATATTTCGGGGTGTTTTGTCCTTTTCAGGAATTTCTTATTTTCTTTCATTTGTATTTACTATTCTTTAACTTATTACAACAATTACTCTCATTATTAACAAATGGGGATGTAGCACAAACGGTAGAATGCTTGCTTTCACCAATATATGTTATGGTGTGTTGAACTCTTCTGCATTTCTTATTTTCTTTAATATTTATTTATTATTTTTAATTTTTAATTTTAATTTATTACAACAATTACTTTTATAATTAACAACTGGGGATGTAGCTCGAACGGTAGCGCGCTTACTTTGCATTCAAGGGGTACGTGGATCGATACATTGCATTTCCAAATTATTTTTATCCTCATCACTCACCAATATATTTTAGGGTGTTTTTAAACTTTACAAGAATATCTTATTTTCTTTCATTTTTATTTATTATTTTTAATTTTTAATTTTTTGTATTACAACAGCAACTTTCATAACTAACAAATGGGGATGTAGCCAAACAGAAGAGGACTCGCTTTGCATGTTAGAAGTATGGGGTTCGATAAACCGCATTTCCAAATTAATTTTTTCCTGACAAATCACCAATATATTTTAAGGTATTTTGATCTTTTTAGGAATTTCTTATTTTCTTTCATATTCATTTATTATTTTTATTTTTTATTTTTAATTTACTAAAACAATTACAATCATAATTAACAAACAGGGGCGTAGCTCAAACGGTAGCGCCCTTGCTTTGCAAGCAAGAGGTACGGGGATGGATAAACCGCATCTCCAAATTGTTTTTATCTTCACAACTGACCATTATATTTTAGGGTGTTTTGAATTTTTCAGGAAATTCTAATTTTCTATCATTTTTATTTATTATTTTAATTTTTTTCGGTTTAGTTTATTATAACGATTATTATCATAATGAACAAATGGGGATGTTGCATAAACGTTAGAGCGCTTGCTTTGCATGCAAGAGGTACGGGGATCGATACACTGCATTTCCAAATTATTTTTATCCTCACAACTCACCAATATATTTGATTATTATTTTTAATTTTTAGGTGTAATTTATTACAACAATTACTATCGTAATTAACAAATGGGGATGTAGCTCAAATGAAAGAGTGCTCGCTTAGCATGCGAGAGGTACGGGGTTCGGTACCCCGCGTCTCCTACTTATTGTTATCCACACAACTTGCTAATTTATTTTAGGGTGTTTTGATCTTTTCTGGAATTTTTTATTTTCTTTGATTTTTATTTATTCTTTTTAATGTTTTACAACATTTACTATTATAATAATCAAATGGGGATGTAGCTCAAATGGTAGAGCGCTCGCTTAGCATGTGAGAAGTATGGGGTTCGATACCCCGCATCTCCAACTTATTGTTATCCTCAGAACTCGCTAATATATTTTAGGGTGTTTTGATCTTTTCTGGAATTTTTTATTTTCTTTGATTTTTATTTATTCTTTTTAATGTCTTACAACATTTACTATTATAATGATCAAATGGGGATGTAGCTCAAATGGTAGAGCGCTCGCTTTGCATGCGAGTGGTACGGGGTTCGATACCCTGCATCTCCAAATTACTTTTATCCCCATAAGTCATCAATATATTTTTGGGTGTTTTGATATTTTCAGGCATTTCTTATTTTCTTTCAGGAAATTCTTATTTTCTTTTTTATTCATTTATTATTTTTAATTTCTAATTTTAACTTATTATAAAAATTATTATCATAATTAATGATTGGGGACGTAGCTCAAATTATTTGTATCCTCACAATTCACCAATATATTTTAGAGTATTTTGATCTATTCTAGAAATTTCTTATTTTCTTTCATTTTTCATTTTTCTTTTTTTTAGGTTTAATTTATTATAACGATTACTATCATAGTTAAGAAATGGGGATGTAGCACAAATGGTAGATTGCTCGCTTTGCTTGATAGAGGTACGTGGTTCGATATATGCATTTCCAAATCATTTTTGTCCTCACAACTCGCCAATATATTTTATGGTGTTTTGATGTTTTCAGGAATTTCTTATTTTCTTTCTTATTCATTTATTATTTTTAATTTCTAATTTTAACTTATTACAAAAATTACAATCATAAATAATGATTGGGGACGTAGCTCAAATAGTAGAGCTCTTGCTTTGCATGCAAGAGGTTCGTGGTTCGTTACCCCCCATATGAAAATTATTTTTATACTCTCAACTCACCAATATGTTTTAGGGTGTTTTGATCATTTGGGGAATTTATTATTTTCCTTTATTTTTATTTGTTATATTTTAATATTAATTTATTATAAATATCACTATCATAATTAAGGAATGGGGACGTAGCTCAAATAGTAGACTGCTCGCTTTGCATGCGAGAGTTTCGATCTCCGATACCCCGCATCTCAAAGTTAATTTTATCCTCCCAACTCACCAATATATTTTAGAGTTTTTTGATCTTTTTAAGGATTTCTTATTTTCTTTGATTTTTCTTTGTTATTTTTAATTTTTTAGTTTTAATTTATTATAACAGTTACTATCTTAATTAACAAATGGGGATGTAGTTCAAATGGAAGTGTGCTCGCTTAGCATGCGAGAGGTACGGGGTTCGAAACCCCACATTACCAACTTATTGTTATCCTCAGAACTCGCTAATATATTTTAGGGTGTTTTGATCTTTTCTGGAATTTTTTATTTTCTTTGATTTTTATTTATTCTTTTTAATGTCTTACAACATTTACTATTATAATAATCAAATGGGGATGTAGCTCAAATGGTAGAGCGCTCGCTTTGCATGCGAGAGGTACGGGGTTCGACACCCCGCATCTCCAAATTGTTTTTATCCTCACAACTGACCAATATTATTCAGGGTGTTTTGATGTTTTCAGGAAATTCTAATTTTCTATCATTTTTATTTATCCTTTTAAAATTTTTCGGTTTAGTTTATTATAACGATTATTATCATAATGAACAAATGGGGATGTTGCACAAACGTTAGAGCGCTTGCTTTGCATGCAAGAGGTACGGGGATCGATACACCGCATTTCCAATTTATTTTTATCCTCACAACTCACCAATATATTTGATTATTATTTTTAATTTTTAAATGTAATTTATTACAACAATTACTATCTTAATTAACAAATGGGGATGTAGTTCAAATGGAAGTGTGCTCGGTTAGCATGCGAGAGGTACGGGGTTCAAAACCCCACATTACCAACTTATTGTTATCCTCAGAACTCGCTAATATAATTTAGGGTGTTTTGATCTTTTCTGGAATTTTTTATTTTCTTTGATTTTTATTTATTCTTTTTAATGTCTTACAACATTTACTATTATAATAATCAAATGGGGATGTATCTCAAATGGTAGAGCGCTCGCTTTGCATGCGAGAGGTACGTGGTTCGATTCCCCGCATCTCCAAATTACTTTTTTCCCCATAAGTCATCAATATATTTTAGGGTGTTTTGATATTTTCAATAATTTCTTATTTTCTTTCATATTTAATTATTATTTTTAATTTGCTACAACAATTTTTTTCACAATTAGCTAATGGGCATTTTGATCAAACGGAGGAATGCTCGCTCTACATGCAAGAGGCACGGGGATCGATACCCCGTATCTCAAAATTATTTTTATCTTCACAACTCACCAATATGTTTTAAGGTGTTTAGATCTTTTCAGGAATTTATTATTTTTCTTCATATACATTTACTATTTTAAATTTTTTTGGTTTAATTTATTACAACAATTACCATCATAATTAACAAATGGGGACGTAGCTGAAATGGTAGAGTGCTTGCTTTGCTTGCAAGAGGTACGAGGCTCGATACACCGCATTTCCAAATTATTTGTATCCTCACAATTCACCAATATATTTAGAGTATTTTGATTTTTTCTACAAATTTCTTCTTTTCTTTCATTTTTATTTTTTTACTTTTTTTAGGTTTAATTTATTATAACGATTACTATCATAGTTAAGAAATGGGGATGTATCACAAATGGTAGATTGCTCGATTAGGTTATTAGAGGTACGTGGTTCGATACATGCATTTCCAAATCATTATTGTCCTCACAACTCTCCAATATATTTTATGGTGTTTTGATCTTTTTATGAAATTCTTATTTTCTTTTTTATTCATTTATTATTTTTAATTTCTAATTTTAACTTATTACAAAAATTACTATCATAATTAATGATTGGGGACGTAGCTCAAATAGTAGAGCTCTTGCTTTGCATACAAGAGGTTCGAGGTTCGTTACCCCCCATCAGAAAATTATTTTTATACTCTCAACTCACCAATATGTTTTAGGGTGTTTTGATATTTTGGGGAATTTATTATTTTCTTTTATTTATTTTTGTTATTTATTATTTTTTAATTTTTAATTTTAATTTATTATAAATTTCACTATCATAATTAAGGAATGGGGACGTAGCTCATATAGTAGACTGCTCGCTTTGCATGTGAGAGTTTCGATCTTCGATACCCCGCATCTCATAGTTATTTTTATCCTCCCAACTCATCAATATATTTTAGAGTGTCTTGATCTTCTTAATAATTTCTTATTTTCTTTGATTTTTCTTTATTATTTTTAATTTTTTGGTTTTAATTTATTATAACAATTACCATCATAATTAACAAATGGGGATGTAGCTTAAATGGTAGAGCGCTTGTTTTGCATGCGAGAGGTATGGGTTTCGGTACACTGCATCTCCAAATTATTTTTATCGTCACAAATGAACAATATATTTTAGGGTGATTTGATATTTTCAGGAATTTCTTATTCTCTTTCATTCTTCTTTATTATTTTGAATTTATCAAATTTTAATATATTACAACAATTACTATCTTAATTATCAAATGGGGATGTAGCTGAATTGGTAGAGCGCTCGCTTAACATGCGAGATGTACGAGCTTCAATACCCCGCATCACTAAAATATTTTTACCTCACAACTCAGCAATAAAATTTAGGGTGTTTTAATAATTTTCAAGAATTTCTTATTTTCATTCATATTTATTTATTATTTTTAATTTTTAATTTTACTGTATTGAAACAATTATTATCATATATAACAAATGGGTATGTAGCACAAACCGTAGAGTGCCCGCTTTGCATGTTAATGGTACGGGGTTCGATACCACGCATTTCTAAATTAATTTTATCCTCACAACACATCAATATATTTCAGGGTGTTTTGTCCTTTTCAGGAATTTCTTATTTTCTTTCATTTGTATTTACTATTCTTTAACTTATTACAACAATTACTCTCATTATTAACAAATGGGGATGTAGAACAAACGGTAGAATGCTTGATTTCACCAATATATGTTATGGTGTGTTGAACTCTTCTGCATTTCTTATTTTCATTAATATTTATTTATTATTTTTAATTTTTAATTTTAATTTATTACAACAATTAATTTTATAATTAACAACTGGGGATGTAGCTCGAACGGTAGCGCGCTTACTTTGCATTCAAGGGGTACGTGGATCGATACATTGCATTTCCAAATTATTTTTATCCTCATCACTCACCAATATATTTTAGGGTGTTTTTAAACTTTACAAGAATATCTTATTTTCTTTCATTTTTATTTATTATTTTTAATTTTTAATTTTTTGTATTACAACAACAACTTTCATAACTAACAAATGGGGATGTAGCCAAACAGTAGAGGACTCGCATTGCATGTTAGAAGTATGGGGTTCGATAAACCGCATTTCCAAATTATTTTTTTCCTGACAAATCACCAATATATTTTAAGGTGTTTTGATCTTTTTAGGAATTTCTTATTTTCTTTCATATTCATTTATTATTCTTAATTTTTAATTTTAATTCATTAATACAATTACATTCATAATTAACAAACGGGGGCGTAGCTCAAACGGTAGAGCGCTTGCTTTGCAAACGAGAGGTACGGGGTTCGATACCCCGCATCACCAACTTATTGTTATCCTCAGAACTCGCTAATATATTTTAGGGTGTTTTGATCTTTTCTGGAATTTTTTATTTTCTTTGATTTTTATTTATTCTTTTTAATGTCTTACAACATTTACTATTATAATAGTCAAAAGGGGATGTAGCTCAAATGGTAGAGCGCTCGCTTTGCATGCGAGAGGTACGGGGTTCGATACCCCGCATCTCCAAATTACTTTTATCCTCATAAGTCATCTATATATTTTAGGGTATTTTGATATTTTCAGGCATTTCTTATTTTCTTTCATATTTAATTATTATTTTTAATTCATTACAACAATTTTTATCACAATTAGCAAATGGTCATTTTGCTCAAATGGAGGAACGCTCGCTCTTCCTGCAAGTGGTATGGGGATCAATATCCCGTATCTCTAAATTATTTTTATCTTAACAATTCACCAATATGTTTTAAGGTGTTTTGATCTTCTCAGGAATTTATTATTTTTTTCATTTACATTTATTATTTTAATTTTTTTTGGTTTAATTTATTACATCATTACCATCATAATTAACAAATGGGAACGTAGCTGAAACGGTAGAGTGCTTGCTTTGCTTGCAAGAGGTACGAGGCTCGATACACCTCATTTTCAAATTATTTTTATCCTCACAATTCAACAATATATTTTAGAGTATTTTTATCTTTTCTACAAATTTCTTCTTTTCTTTCATTTTTATTTTTTATTTTTTATTAGGTTTAGTTTATTATAACGATTACTATCATAGATAACAAATGGGTATGTAGCACGAACCATAGAGTGCCCGCTTTGCATGTTAGTGGTACGGGGTTCGATACCCTGCATTTCTAAATTATTTTTATCCTCACAACACATCAATATATTTCAGGGTGTTTTGACCTTTTCAGGAATTTCTTATTTTCTTTCATATGTATTTACTATTTTTAAACTTATTACAACAATTACTCTCATTATTAACAAATGGGGATGTAGCTCAAACGGTAGAATGCTTGCTATGCATGCGAGAGGTACATCAACCGATACTCCGCATCTCCAAATTGTTTTTATCTTCACAATTCACCAATATATGTTAAGGTGTGTTGAACTTTTATGGAATTTCTTATTTTTTTAATATTTATTTATTAATTTTAATTTTTAATTTTAATTTATTACAACAATTACTTTCATAATTAACAACTGGGGATGTAGTTCGAACGGTAAAGCGCTTACTTTGCATTCAGGGGGTATGCGGATCGATACATTGCATTTCCAAATTATTTTTATCCTCACAACTCACCAATCTATTTTAGTGTGTTTTTAAACTTTACAATAATATCTTATTTTCTTTCGTTTTTATTTCTTATTTTTAATTTTTAATTTTTTTTATTACAACAGCAACTATCATAACTAACAAATGGGGATGTAGCAAAAATAGAAGAGGGCTCGCTTTGATTGTTAGAAGTATGGGGTTCGATAAACCGCATTTCGAAATTATTTTTATCCTGACAACTCACCAATATATTTTAGGTGTTTCGATTTTTTAGGAATTTCTTATTTTCATTCATATTCATTTATTATTTTTAATTTTTAATTTTAATTTATTAATGCAAATACAATCATAATTAACAAACGGGGGCGTAGCTCAAACTGTAGAGCGCTTGCTTTGCAAGCAAGAGGTACGGGGATGGATAAACCGCATCTCCAAATTGTTTTTATCCTCACAACTGACCAATATATTTCAGGGTGTTTTGATGTTTTCAGGAAATTCTAATTTTCTATCATTTTTATTTATCCTTTTAAAAATTTTCGGTTTAGTTTATTATAACGATTATTATGATAATGAACAAATGGGGATGTTGCTCAAACGTTAGAGCGCTTGCTTTGCATGCAAGAGGTACGGGGATCGATACACCGCATTTCAAATTTATTTTTATCCTCACAACTCACCACTATATTTGATTATTATTTTTTAATTTTAAGTGTAATTTATTACAACAATTACTATAATAATTAACAAATGGGGATGTAGCTCAAATGGAAGAGTGCTCGCTTAGCATGCGAGAGGTACGGGGATCGATACCCCGCATCTCCAACTTATTGTTATCCTCAGAACTCGCTAATATATTTTAGGTTGTTTTGATCTTTTCTGGAATTTTTTATTTTCTTTGATTTTTATTTATTCTTTTCAATGTTTTACAACATTTACTATTATAATAATCAAATGGGGATGTAGCTCAAATGGTAGAGTGCTCGCTTTGCATGTGAGAGGTACGGGGTTCGATACCCCGCATCTCCAAATTGTTTTTATCCTCACAACTGACCAATATATTTCAGGGTGTTTTGATGTTTTCAGGAATTTCTTATTTTCTTTCATATGTATTTATTATTTTTAAACTTATTACAATAATTACTCTCATTATTAACAAATGGGGATGTAGCTCAAACGGTAGAATGCTTGCTATGCATGCGAGAGGTACATCAACCGATACTCCGCATCTCCAAATTGTTTTTATCTTCACAATTCACCAATATATGTTAAGGTGTGTTGAACTTTTATGGAATTTCTTATTTTTTTAATATTTATTTATTAATTTTAATTTTTAATTTTAATTTATTACAACAATTACTTTCGTAATTAACAACTGGGGATGTAGCTCGAACGGTAAAGCGCTTACTTTGCATTCAAGGGGTACGTGGATCGATACATTGCATTTCCAAATTATTTTTACCCTCACAACTCACCAATATATTTTAGGGTGTTTTTAAACTTTTCAAGAATATCTTATTTTCTTTTGTTTTTATTTATTATTTTTAATTTTTAATTTTTTGTATTACAACAGCAACTATCATAACTAACAAATGGGGATGTAGCAAAAATAGAAGAGGGCTCGCTTTGCATGTTAGAAGTATGGGGTTCGATAAACCGCATTTTGAAATTATTTTTATCCTCACAACTCACCAATATATTTTAGGTGTTTCGATTTTTTAGGAATTTCTTATTTTCATTCATATTCATTTATTATTTTTATTTTTTATTTTTAATTTACTAAAACAATTACAATCATTATTAACAAACGGGGTCGTAGCTCAAACGGTAGAGCGCTTGCTTTGCAAGCAAGAGGTACGAGGATGGATAAACCGCATCTCCAAATTGTTTTTATCTTCACAACTGACCAATATATTTTAGGGTGTTTTGAAGTTTTCAGGAAATTCTAATTTTCTATCATTTTTATTTATTATTTTAAATTTTTTCGGTTTAGTTTATTATAACGATTATTATCATAATGAACAAATGGGGATGTTGCACAAACGTTAGAGCGCTTGCTTTGCATGCAAGAGGTACGGGGATCGATACACTGCATTTCCAAATTATTTTTATCCTCACAACTCACCAATATATTTGATTATTATTTTTAATTTTTAGGTGTAATTTATTACAACAATTACTATCTTAATTAACAAATGGGGATGTAGCTCAAATGAAAGAGTGCTCGCTTAGCATGCGAGAGGTACGGGGTTCGGTACCCCGCATCTCCTACTTATTGTTATCCACACAACTTGCTAATATATTTTAGGGTGTTTTGATCTTTTCTGGAATTTTTTATTTTTTTGATTTTTATTTATTCTTTTTAATGTTTTACAACATTTACTATTATAATAATCAAATGGGGATGTAGCTCAAATGGTAGATCCCTCGCTTAGCATGTGAGAAGTACGGGGTTCGATACCCCACATCTCCAACTTATTGTTATCCTCAGAACTCGCTAATATATTTTAGGGTGTTTTGATCTTTTCTGGAATTTTTTATTTTCTTTTATTTTTATTTATTCTTTTTAATGTCTTACAACATTTACTATTATAATGATCAAATGGGGATGTAGCTCAAATGGTAGAGCACTCGCTTTGCATGCGAGAGGTACGGGGTTTGATACCCCGCATCTCCAAATTACTTTTATCCCCATAAGTCATCAATATATTTTAGGGTGTTTTGATATTTTCAGGCATTTCTTATTTTCTTTCATATTTAATTATTATTTTTATTTTGCTACAACAATTTTTTTCACAATTAGCAAATGGGCATTTTGATCAAACGGAGGAATGCTCGCTCTACATGCAAGAGGATCGGGGATCGATACCCCGTATCTCAAAATTATATTTATCTTCACAACTCACCAATATGTTTTAAGGTGTTTAGGTCTTTTCAGGAATTTTTTTTTTTTTTCATATACATTTACTATTTTAATTTTTTTTTGGTTTAATTTATTACAACAATTACCATCATAATTAACAAATGGGGACGTAGCTGAAATGGTAGAGTGCTTGCTTTGCTTGCAAGAGGTACGAGGCTCAATACACCGCATTTCCAAATTATTTGTATCCTCACAATTCACCAATATATTTAGAGTATTTTGATTTTTTAAACAAATTTCTTCTTTTCTTTCATTTTTATTTTTTTCTTTTTTTTAGGTTTAATTTATTATAATGATTACTATCATAGTTAAAAATGGGGATGTATCACAAATGGTAGATTGCTCGATTTGGTTATTAGAGGTTCACTATCATAATTAAGGAATGGGGACGTAGCTCAAATAGAAGACTGCTCGCTTTGCATGCGAGAGTTTCGATCTCCGATACCCCGCATCTCAAAGTTAATTTTATCCTCCCAACTCACCAATATATTTTAGAGTTTTTTGATCTTTTTAAGGATTTCTTATTTTCTTTGATTTTTCTTTGTTATTTTTAATTTTTTAGTTTTAATTTATTATAACAGTTACTATCATAATTAACAAATCGGGAAATAGTTCAAATGGTAGAGCGCTCGCTTAGCATGCGAGAGGTACGGGGTTCGAAACCCCACATCTCCAACTTATTGTTATCCTCAGAACTAGCTAATATATTTTAGGGTGTTTTAATAATTTTCAAGAATTTCTTTTTTCTTTCATATTTATTTATTATTTTTAATTTCTAATTTTATTGTATTGCAACAATTATTATCAGAGATAACAAATGGGTATGTAGCACGAACCGTAGAGTGCCCGCTTTGCATGTTAGTTGTACGGGGTTCGATACCCTGTATTTCTAAATTATTTTTATCTTCACAACACATCAATATATTTCAGGGTGTTTTGACCTTTTCAGGAATTTCTTATTTTCTTTCATATGTATTTATTATTTTTTTTACTTATTAAAACAATTATTCTCATTATTAACAAACGGGGATGTTGCTCAAACGTTAGACCGCTTGCTTTGCATGCAAGAGGTACGGGGATCGATACACCGCATTTCCAATTTATTTTTATCCTCACAACTCACCAATATATTTGATTATTATTTTTAATTTTTAAATGTAATTTATTACAACAATTACTATAATAATTAACAAATGGGGATGTAGCTCAAATGGAAGAGTGCTCGCTTAGCATGCGAGAGGTACGGGGATCGATACCCCGCATCTCCAACTTATTGTTATCCTCAGAACTCGCTAATATATTTTAGATTGTTTTGATCTTTTCTGGAATTTTTTATTTTCTTTGATTTTTATTTATTCTTTTCAATGTCTTACAACATTTACTATTATAATAATCAAATGGGGATGTAGCTCAAATGGTAGAGCGCTCGCTTTGCATGCGAGAGGTACGGGGTTCGACACCCCGCATCTCCAAATTGTTTTTATCCTCACAACTGACCAATATATTTCAGGGTGTTTTGATGTTTTCAGGAAATTCTAATTTTCTATCATTTTTATTTATTCTTTTAAAATTTTTCGGTTTAGTTTATTATAACGATTATTATCATAATGAACAAATGGGGATGTTGCTCAAACGTTAGAGCGCTTGCTTTGCATGCAAGAGGTACGGGGATCGATACACCGCATTTCCAATTTATTTTTATCCTCACAACTCACCAATATATTTGATTATTATTTTTAATTTTTAAATGTAATTTATTACAACAATTACTATAATAATTAACAAATGGGGATGTAGCTCAAATGGAAGAGTGCTCGCTTAGCATGCGAGAGGTATGGGGATCGATACCCCGCATCTCCAACTTATTGTTATCCTCAGAACTCGCTAATATATTTTAGGTTGTTTTGATCTTTTCTGGAATTTTTTATTTTCTTTGATTTTTATTTATTCTTTTCAATGTCTTACAACATTTACTATTATAATAATCAAATGGGGATGTAGCTCAAATGGTAGAGCGCTCGCTTTGCATGCGAGAGGTACGGGGTTCGACACCCCGCATCTCCAAATTGTTTTTATCCTCACAACTGACCAATATATTTCAGGGTGTTTTGATGTTTTCAGGAAATTCTAATTTTCTATCATTTTTATTTATTCTTTTAAAATTTTTCGGTTTAGTTTATTATAACGATTATTATGATAATGAACAAATGGGGATGTTGCTCAAACGTTAGAGCGCTTGCTTTGCATGCAAGAGGTACGGGGATCGATACACCGCATTTCCAATTTATTTTTATCCTCACAACTCACCAATATATTTGATTATTATTTTTAATTTTTAAATGTAATTTATTACAACAATTACTATAATAATTAACAAATGGGGATGTAGCTCAAATGGAAGAGTGCTCGCTTAGCATGCGAGAGGTATGGGGATCGATACCCCGCATCTCCAACTTATTGTTATCCTCAGAACTCGCTAATATATTTTAGGTTGTTTTGATCTTTTCTGGAATTTTTTATTTTCTTTGATTTTTATTTATTCTTTTCAATGTCTTACAACATTTACTATTATAATAATCAAATGGGGATGTAGCTCAAATGGTAGAGCGCTCGCTTTGCATGCGAGAGGTACGGGGTTCGACACCCCGCATCTCCAAATTGTTTTTATCCTCACAACTGACCAATATATTTCAGGGTGTTTTGATGTTTTCAGGAAATTCTAATTTTCTATCATTTTTATTTATTCTTTTAAAATTTTTCGGTTTAGTTTATTATAACGATTATTATGATAATGAACAAATGGGGATGTTCCTCAAACGTTAGAGCGCTTGCTTTGCATGCAAGAGGTACGGGGATCGATACACCGCATTTCCAATTTATTTTTATCCTCACAACTCACCACTATATTTGATTATTATTTTTTATTTTTAAGTGTAATTTATTACAACAATTACTATAATAATTAACAATTGGGGATGTAGCTCAAATGGAAGAGTGCTCGCTTAGCATGCGAGAGGTACGGGGATCGATACCCCGCATCTCCAACTTATTGTTATCCTCAGAACTCGCTAATATATTTTAGGTTGTTTTGATCTTTTCTGGAATTTTTTATTTTCTTTGATTTTTATTTATTCTTTTCAATGTCTTACAACATTTACTATTATAATAATCAAATGGGGATGTAGCTCAAATGGTAGAGCGCTCGCTTTGCATGCGAGAGGTACGGGGTTCGACACCCCGCATCTCCAAATTGTTTTTATCCTCACAACTGACCAATATATTTCAGGGTGTTTTGATGTTTTCAGGAAATTCTAATTTTCTATCATTTTTATTTATTCTTTTAAAATTTTTCGGTTTAGTTTATTATAACGATTATTATCATAATGAACAAATGGGGATGTTGCTCAAACGTTAGAGCGCTTGCTTTGCATGCAAGAGGTACGCGGATCGATACACCGCATTTCCAATTTATTTTTATCCTCACAACTCACCAATATATTTGATTATTATTTTTAATTTTTAAATGTAATTTATTACAACAATTACTATCTTAATTAACACATGGGGATGTAGTTCAAATGGAAGTGTGCTCGCTTAGCATGCGAGAGGTACGGGGTTCGAAACCCCACATTACCAACTTATTGTTATCCTCAGAACTCGCTAATATATTTTAGGGTGTTTTGATCTTTTCTGGAATTTTTTATTTTCTTTGATTTTTATTTATTCTTTTTAATGTCTTACAATATTTACTTTTATAATAATCAAATGGGGATGTAGCTCAAATGGTAGAGCGCTCGCTTTGCATGCGAGAGGTACGGGGTTCGATACCCCGCATCTCCAAATTACTTTTATCCCCATAAGTCATCAATATATTTTAGGGTGTTTTGATATTTTCAATAATTTCTTATTTTCTTTCATATTTAATTATTATTTTTAATTTGCTACAACAATTTTTTTCACAATTAGCAAATGGGCATTTTGATCAAACAGAGGAATGCTCGCTCTACATGCAAGAGGCACAGGGATCGATACCCCGTATCTCGAAATTATTTTTATCTTCACAACTCACCAATATGTTTTAAGGTGTTTAGATCTTTTCAGGAATTTATTATTTTTCTTCATATACATTTACTATTTTAAATTTTTTTGGTTTAATTTATTACAACAATTACCATCATAATTAACAAATGGGGACGTAGCTGAAATGGTAGAGTGCTTGCTTTGCTTGCAAGAGGTACGAGGCTCGACACACCGCATTTCCAAATTATTTGTATCCTCACAATTCACCAATATATTTAGAGTATTTTGATTTTTTCTACAAATTTCTTCTTTTCTTTCATTTTTATTTTTTTTATTTTTTTAAGTTTAATTTATTATAACGATTACTATCATAGTTAAGAAATGGGGATGTATCACAAATGGTAGATTGCTCGATTTGGTTATTAGAGGTACGTGGTTCGATACATGCATTTCCAAATCATTTTTGTCCTCACAACTCTCCAATATATTTTATGGTGTTTTGATCTTTTCAGGAAATCCTTATTTTCTTTTTTATTCATTTATTATTTTTAATTTCTAATTTTAACTTATTACAAAAATCACTATCATAATTAATGATTGGGGACGTAGCTCAAATAGTAGAGCTCTTGCTTTGCATACAAGAGGTTCGAGGTTCGTTACCCCCCATCAGAAAATTATTTTTATACTCTCAACTCACCAATATGTTTTAGGGTGTGTTGATATTTTGGGGAATTTATTATTTTCTTTTATTTATTTTTGTTATTTATTATTTTTTAATTTTTAATTTTAATTTATAATAAATATCACTATCATAATTAAGGAATGGGGACGTAGCTCATAAAGTAGACTGCTCGCTTTGCATGTGAGAGTTTCGATCTTCGATACCCCGCATCTCATAGTTATTTTTATCCTCCCAACTCATCAATATATTTTAGAGTGTCTTGATCTTTTTAAGAATTTCTTATTTTCTTTGATTTTTCTTTATTATTTTTAATTTTTTGGTTTTAATTTATTATAACAATTACCATCATAATTAACAAATGGGGATGTAGCTTAAATGGTAGAGCGCTTGTTTTGCATGCGAGAGGTATGGGTTTCGGTACACTGCATCTCCAAATTATTTTTATCGTCACAAATGAACAATATATTTTAGGGTGATTTGATATTTTCAGGAATTTCTTATTTTCTTTCATTCTTATTTATTATTTTGAATTTATCAAATTTTAATATATTACAACAATTACTATCTTAATTATCAAATGGGGATGTAGCTGAATTGGTAGAGCGCTCGCTTAACATGCGAGATGTACGAGCTTCAATACCCCGCATCTCTAAAATATTTTTACCTGACAACTCAGCAATAAAATTTAGGGTGTTCTAATAATTTTCAAGAATTTCTTATTTTCATTCATATTTATTTATTATTTTCAATTTTTAATTTTACTGTATTGAAACAATTATTATCATAGATAACAAATGGGTATGTAGCACAAACCGTAGAGTGCCTGCTTTGCATGTTAATGGTACGGGGTTCGATACCACGCATTTCTAAATTATTTTTATCCTCACAACACATCAATATATTTCGGGGTGTTTTGTCCTTTTCAGGAATTTCTTATTTTCTTTCATTTGTATTTACTATTCTTTAACTTATTACAACAATTACTCTCATTATTAACAAATGGGGATGTAGCACAAACGGTAGAATGCTTGCTTTCACCAATATATGTTATGGTGTGTTGAACTCTTCTGCATTTCTTATTTTCTTTAATATTTATTTATTATTTTTAATTTTTAATTTTAATTTATTACAACAATTACTTTCGTAATTAACAACTGGGGATGTAGCTCGAACGGTAGCGCGCTTACTTTGCATTCATGGGGTACGTGGATCGATACATTGCATTTCCAAATTATTTTTATCCTCACCACTCACCAATATATTTTAGGGTGTTTTTAAACTTTACAAGAATATCTTATTTTCTTTCATTTTTATTTATTATTTTTAATTTTTAATTTTTTGTATTACAACAGCAACTTTCATAACTAACAAATGGGGATGTAGCCAAACAGAAGAGGACTCGCTTTGCATGTTAGAAGTATGGGGTTCGATAAACCGCATTTCCAAATTATTTTTTTCCTGACAAATCACCAATATATTTTAAGGTGTTTTGATCTTTTTAGGAATTTATTATTTTCTTTCATATTCATTTATTATTCTTAATTTTTAATTTTAATGCATTAATACAATTACATTCATAATTAACAAACGGGGGCGTAGCTCAAACGGTAGAGCGCTTGCTTTGCATGCGAGAGGTACGGGGTTCGATACCCCGCATCACCAACTTATTGTTATCCTCAGAACTCGCTAATATATTTTAGGGTGTTTTGATCTTTTCTGGAATTTTTTATTTTCTTTTATTTTTATTTATTCTTTTTAATGTCTTACAACATTTACTATTATAATAGTCAAATGGGGATGTAGCTCAAGTGGTAGAGCGGTCGCTTTGCATGCGAGAGGTACGGGGTTCGATACCCCGCATCTCCAAATTACTTTTATCCTCATAAGTCATCTATATATTTTAGGGTATTTTGATATTTTCAGGCATTTCTCATTTTCTTTCATATTTAATTATTATTTTTAATTTATTACAACAATTTTTATCACAATTAGCAAGTGGTCATTTTGCTCAAATGGAGGAACGCTCGCTCTACATGCAAGAGGTATGGGGATCGATACCCCGTATTTCTAAATTATTTTTATCTTAACAACTCACCAATATGTTTTAAGGTGTTTTGATCTTTTCAGGAATTTATTATTTTTTTCATATACATTTATATTTAAATTTTTTTTTGGTTTAATTTATTACATCATTACCATCATAATTATCAAATGGGGACGTAGCTGAAACGGTAGAGTGCTTGCTTTGCTTGCAAGAGGTACGAGGCTCGATACACCGCATTTCCAAATTATTTTTATCCTCACAATTCAACAATATATTTTTGAGTATTTTTATCTTTTCTACAAATTTCTTCTTTTCTTTCATTTTTATTTTTTATTTTAAAATTTTTCGGTTTAGTTTATTATAACGATTATTATCATAATGAACAAATGGGGATGTAGCACGAACCGTAGAGTGCCCGCTTTGCATGTTAGTGGTACGGGGTTCGATACCCTGCATTTCTAAATTATTTTTATCCTCACAACACATCAATATATTTCAGGGTGTTTTGACCTTTTCAGGAATTTCTTATTTTCTTTCATATGTATTTACTATTTTTTAACTTATTACAACAATTACTCTCATTATTAACAAATGGGGATGTAGCTCAAACGGTAGAATGCTTGCTATGCATGCGAGAGGTACAACAACCGATACTCTGCATCTCCAAATTGTTTTTATCTTCACAATTCACCAATATATGTTAAGGTGTGTTGAACTTTTCTGGAATTTCTTAGTTTCTTTAATATTTATTTATTATTTTTAATTTTTAATTTTAATTTATTACAACAATTACTTTCGTAATTCACAACTGGGGATGTAGCTCGAACGGAAAAGCTCTTACTTTGCATTCAAGGGGTACGTGGATCGATACATTGTATTTCCAAATTATTTTTATCCTCACAACTCACCAATATTTTTTAGTTTGTTTTTAAACTTTACAAGAATATCTTATTTTCTTTCATTTTTAATTTTTAATTTTTTGAATTACAACAACAACTATCATAACTAACAAATGGGGATGTAGCAAAAATAGAAGAGGGCTCGCTTTGCATGTTACAAGTATGGGGTTCAATAAACCGCATTTCCAAATTATTTTCATCCTGACAACTCACCAATATATTTTAAGGTATTTTGATCTTTTTAGGAATTTCTTATTTTCTTTCATATTCATTTATTATTTTTATTTTTTATTTTTAATTTACTAAAACAATTACAATCATAATTAACAAACGGGGGCGTAGCTCAAACGGTAGAGCGCTTGCTTTGCAAGCAAGAGGTACGGGGATGGATAAACCGCATCTCCAAATTGTTTTTATCTTCACAACTGACCAATATATTTTAGGGTGTTTTGAAGTTTTCAGGAAATTCTAATTTTCTATCATTTTTATTTATTATTTTAAATTTTTTCGGTTTAGTTTATTATAACGATTATTATCATAATGAACAAATGGGGATGTTGCACAAACGTTAGAGCGCTTGTTTTGAATGCAAGAGGTACGGGGATCGATACACTGCATTTCCAAATTATTTTTATCCTCACAACTAACCAATATATTTGATTATTATTTTTAATTTTTAGGTGTAATTTATTACAAAAATTACTATCTTAATTAACAAATGGGGATGTAGCTCAAATGAAAGAGTGCTCGCTTAGCATGCGAGAGGTACGGGGTTCGGTACCCCGCGTCTCCTACTTGTTGTTATCCACACAACTTGCTAATATATTTTAGGGTGTTTTGATCTTTTCTGGAATTTTTTATTTTCTTTGATTTTTATTTATTCTTTTTAATGTCTTACAACATTTACTATTATAATAATCAAATGGGGATGTAGCTCAAATGGTAGAGCGCTCGCTTAGCATGTGAGAAGTACGGGGTTCGATACCCCGCATCTCCAACTTATTGTTATCCTCAGAACTCGCTAATATATTTTTGGGTGTTTTGATCTTTTCTGATATTTTTTATTTTCTTTGATTTTTATTTATTCTTTTTAATGTCTTACAACATTTACTATTATAATGATGAAATGGGGATGTAGCTCAAATGGTAGAGCGCTTGCTTTGCATGCGAGAGGTATGGGGTTCGATACCCCGCATCTCCAAATTACTTTTATCCACATAAGTCATCAATATATTTTAGGGTGTTTTGATATTTTCAATAATTTCTTATTTTCTTTCATATTTAATTATTATTTTTAATTTGCTACAACAATTTTTTTCACAATTAGCAAATGGGCATTTTGATCAAACGGAGGAATGCTCGCTCTACATGCAAGAGGCACGGGGATCGATACCCCGTATCTCAAAATTATTTTTATCTTCACAACTCACCAATATGTTTTAAGGTGTTTAGGTCTTTTCAGGAATTTATTATTTTTTTTTCATATAAATTTACTATTTTAAATTTTTTTTTGGTTTAATTTATTACAACAATTACCATCATAACTAACAAATGGGGGCGTAGCTGAAATGGTAGAGTGCTTGCTTTGCTTGCAAGAGGTACGAGGCTCAATACACTGCATTTCCAAATTATTTGTATCCTCACAATTCACCCATATATTTAGAGTATTTTGATTTTTTCTACAAATTTCTTCTTTTCTTTCATTTTTATTTTTTTCTTTTTTTTAGGTTTAATTTATTATAACGATTACTATCATAGTTAAAAATGGGGATGTATCACAATTGGTAGATTGCTCGATTTGGTTATTAGAGGTACGTGGTTCGATACATGCATTTCCAGTTCATTTTTGTCCTTACAACTCTCCAATATATTTTATGGTGTTTTGATCTTTTCAGGAAATAGTTATTTTCTTTTTTATTCATTTATTATTTTTAATTTCTAATTTTAACTTATTATAAAAATTACTATCATAATTAATGATTGGGGACGTAGCTCGAATTATTTGTATCCTCACAATTCACCAATATATTTTAGAGTATTTTGATCTTTTCTAGAAATTTCTTATTTTCTTTCATTTTTATTTTTTCTTTTTTTTAGGTTTAATTTATTATAACGATTACTATCATAGTTAAGAAATGGGGATGTAGCACAATTGGTAGATTGCTCGGTTTGCTTGATAGAGGTACGTGGTTCGATATATGCATTTCCAAATCATTTTTGTCCTCACAACTCGCCAATATATTTTATGGTGTTTTGATGTTTTCAGGAATTTCTTATTTTCTTTCTTATTCATTTATTATTTTTAATTTCTAATTTTAATTTATTACAAAAATTACAATCATAAATAACGATTGGGGACGTAGCTCAAATAGTAGAGCTCTTGCTTTGCATGCAAGAGGTTCGAGGTTCGTTACCCCCCATCTGAAAATTATTTTTATACTCTCAACTCACCAATATGTTTTAGGGTGTTTTGATCTTTTGGGTAATTTATTATTTTCCTTTATTTTTATTTGTTATATTTTAATATTAATTTATTATAAATATCACTATCATAATTAAGGAATGGGGACGTAGCTCAAATAGTAGACTGCTCGCTTTGCATGCGAGAGTTTCGATCTCCGATACCCCGCATCTCAAAGTTAATTTTATCCTCCCAACTCACCAATATATTTTAGAGTTTTTTGATCTTTTTAAGGATTTATTATTTTCTTTGATTTTTCTTTGTTATTTTTAATTTTTTAGTTTTAATTTATTATAACAGTTACTATCATAATTAACAAATCGGGAAATAGTTCAAATGGTAGAGCGCTCGCTTAGCATGCGAGAGGTACGGGGTTCGAAACCCCACATCTCCAACTTATTGTTATCCTCAGAACTCGCTAATATATTTTAGGGTGTTTTAATAATTTTCAAGAATTTATTTTTTCTTTCATATTTATTTATTATTTTTAATTTCTAATTTTATTGTATTGCAACAATTATTATCATAGATAACAAATGGGTATGCAGCACGAACCGTAGAGTGCCCGCTTTGCATGTTAGTGGTACAGGGTTCGATACCCTGTATTTCTAAATTATTTTTATCTTCACACCACATCAATATATTTCAGCGTGTTTTGACCTTTTCAGGAATTTCTTATTTTCTTTCATATGTATTTATTATTATTTTTTACTTATTAAAACAATTATTCTCATTATTAACAAATGGGGATGTAGCTCAAACGGTAGAATGCTTGCTATGCATGCGAGAGGTACATCAACCGATACTCCGTATCTCCAAATTGTTTTTATCTTCACCATTCACCAATATATGTTAAGTTGTGTTGAACCATTCTGGAATTTCATTTTTTTTTAATAATTATTTATTAATTTTAATTTTTAATTTTAATTTATTACAACAATTACTTTCGTAATTAACAACTGGGGATGTAGCTCGAACGGTAAAGCGCTTACTTTGCATTCATGGGGTATGTGGATCGATACATTGCATTTCCAAATTATTTTTATCCTCACAACTCACCAATCTATTTTAGTGTGTTTTTAAACTTTACAAGAATATCTTATTTTCTTTCGTTTTTATTTCTTATTTTTAAATTTTAATTTTTTTATTACAACAGCAACTATCATAACTAACAAATGGGGATGTAGCAAAAATAGAAGAGGGCTTGCTTTGCAAGCAAGAGGTACGGGGATGGATAAACCGCATCTCCAAATTGTTTTTATCCTCACAACTGACCAATATATTTCAGGGTGTTTTGATGTTTTCAGGAAATTCTAATTTTCTATCATTTTTATTTATTCTTTTAAAATTTTTCGGTTTAGCTTATTATAACGATTATTATCATAATGAACAAATGGGGATGTTGCTCAAACGTTAGAGCACTTGCTTTGCATGCAAGAGGTACGGGGATCGATACACCGCATTTCCAACTTATTTTTATCCTCACAACTCACCAATATGTCTGATTATTACTTTTAATTTTTAAATGTAATTTATTACAACAATTACTATCTTAATTAACAAATGGGGATGTAGTTCAAATGGAAGTGTGCTCGCTTAGCATGCGAGAGGTACGGGGTTCGAAACCCCACATTACCAACTTATTGTTATCCTCAGAACTCGCTAATATATTTTAGGGTGTTTTGATCTTTTCTGGAATTTTTTATTTTCTTTGATTTTTATTTATTCTTTTTAATGTCTTACAACATTTACTATTATAATAATCAAATGGGGATGTAGCTCAAATGGTAGAGCGCTCGCTTTGCATGCGAGAGGTACGGGGTTCGATACCCCGCATCTCCAAATTACTTTTATCCCCATAAGTCATCAATATATTATAGGGTGTTTTGATATTTTCAATAATTTCTTATTTTCTTTCATATTTAATTATTATTTTTAATTTGCTACAACAATTTTTTTCACAATTAGCAAATGGGCATTTTGATCAAACGGAGGAATGCTCGCTCTACATGCAAGAGGCAAGGGGATCGATACCCCGTATCTCAAAATTATTTTTATCTTCACAACTCACCAATATGTTTTAAGGTGTTTAGATCTTTTCAGGAATTTATTAGTTTTCTTCATATACATTTACTATTTTAAATTTTTTTGGTTTAATTTATTACAACAATTACCATCATAATTAACAAATGGGGACGTAGCTGAAATGGTAGAGTGCTTGCTTTGCATGCAAGAGGTACGAGGCTCGATACACCGCATTTCCAAATTATTTGTATCCTCACAATTCACCAATATATTTAGAGTATTTTGATTTTTTCTACAAGTTTCTTCTTTTCTTTCATTTTTATTTTTTTTATTTTTTTAGGTTTAATTTATTATAACGATTACTATCATAGTTAAGAAATGGGGATGTATCACAAATGGTAGATTGCTCGATTTGGTTATTAGAGGTACGTGGTTCGATACATGCATTTCCAAATCATTTTTGTCCTCACAACTCTCCAATATATTTTATGGTGTTTTGATCTTTTCAGGAAATCCTTATTTTCTTTTTTATTCATTTATTATTTTTAATTTCTAATTTTAACTTATTACAAAAATTACTATCATAATTAATGATTGGGGACGTAGCTCAAATAGTAGAGCTCTTGCTTTGCATACAAGAGGTTCGAGGTTCGTTATCCCCCATCAGAAAATTATTTTTATACTCTCAACTCACCAATATGTTTTAGGGTGTGTTGATATTTTGGGGAATTTATATTTTAGAGTTTTTTGATCTTTTTAAGGATTTATTATTTTCTTTGATTTTTCTTTGTTATTTTTAATTTTTTAGTTTTAATTTATTATAACAGTTACTATCAGAATTAACAAATCGGGAAGTAGTTCAAATGGTAGAGCGCTCGCTTAGCATGCGAGAGGTACGGGGTTCGAAACCCCACATCTCCAACTTATTGTTATCCTCAGAACTCGCTAATATATTTTAGGGTGTTTTAATAATTTTCAAGAATTTCTTATTTTCATTCATATTTATTTATTATTTTCAATTTTTAATTTTACTGTATTGAAACAATTATTATCATAGATAACAAATGGGTATGTAGCACAAACCGTAGAGTGCCTGCTTTGCATGTTAATGGTACGGGGTTCGATACCACGCATTTCTAAATTATTTTTATCCTCACAACACATCAATATATTTCGGGGTGTTTTTTCCTTTTCAGGAATTTCTTATTTTCTTTCATTTGTATTTACTATTCTTTAACTTATTACAACAATTACTCTCTTTATTAACAAATGGGGATGTAGCACAAACGGTAGAATGCTTGCTTTCACCAATATATGTTATGGTGTGTTGAACTCTTCTGCATTTCTTATCTTCTTTAATATTTATTTATTATTTTTAATTTTTAATTTTAATTTATTACAACAATTACTTTCGTAATTAACAACTGGGGATGTAGCTCGAACGGTAGCGTGCTTACTTTGCATTCAAGGGGTACGTGGATCGATACATTGCATTTCCAAATTATTTTTATCCTCACCACTCACCAATATATTTTAGGGTGTTTTTAAACTTTACAAGAATATCTTATTTTCTTTCATTTTTATTTATTATTTTTAATTTTTAATTTTTTGTATTACAACAGCAACTTTCATAACTAACAAATGGGGATGTAGCCAAACAGAAGAGGACTCGCTTTGCATGTTAGAAGTATGGGGTTCGATAAACCGCATTTCCAAATTATTTTTTTCCTGACAAATCCCCAATATATTTTAAGGTGTTTTGATCTTTTTAGGAATTTCTTATTTTCTTTCATATTCATTTATTATTCTTAATTTTTATTTTAATTCATTAATACAATTACATTCATAATTAACAAACGGGGGCGTAGCTCAAACGGTAGAGCGCTTGCTTTGCATGCGAGAGGTACGGGGTTCGATACCCCGCATCACCAACTTATTGTTATCCTCAGAACTCTCTAATATATTTTAGGGTGTTTTGATCTTTTCTGGAATTATTTATTTTCTTTGATTTTTATTTATTCTTTTTAATGTCTTACAACATTTACTATTATAATAGTCAAATGGGGATGTAGCTCAAATGGTAGAGCGCTCGCTTTGCATGCGAGAGGTACGGGGTTCGATACCCTGCATCTCCAAATTACTTTTATCCTCATAAGTCATCTATATATTTTAGGGTATTTTGATATTTTCAGGCATTTCTTATTTTCTTTCATATTTAATTATAATTTTTAATTTATTACAACAATTTTTATCACAATTAGCAAATGGTCATTTTGCTCAAATGGAGGAATGCTCGCTCTACATGCAAGAGGTATGGGGATCGATACCCCGTATTTCTAAATTATTTTTATCTTAACAACTCACCAATATGTTTTAAGGTGTTTTGATCTTTTGAGGAATTTATTATTTTTTTCATATACATTTATTATTTTATTTTTTTTTGGTTTAATTTATTACATCATTACCATCATAATTAACAAATGGGGATGTAGCTGAAACGGTAGAGTGCTTGCTTTGCTTGCAAGAGGTACGAGGCTCGATACACCGCATTTCCAAATTATTTTTATCCTCACAATTCAACAATATATTTTAGAGTATTTTTATCTTTTCTACAAATTTCTTCTTTTCTTTCATTTTTATTTTTTATTTTTTATTAGGTTTAGTTTATTATAACGATTACTATCATAGATAACAAATGGGTATGTAGCACGAACCGTAGAGTGCCCGCTTTGCATGTTAGTGGTACGGGGTTCGATACCCTGCATTTCTAAATTATTTTTATCCTCACAACACATCAATATATTTTTGGGTGTTTTGACCTTTTCAGGAATTTCTTATTTTCTTTCATATGTATTTACTATTTTTTAACTTATTACAACAATTACTCTCATTATTAACAAATGGGGAAGTAGCTCAAACGGTAGAATGCTTGCTATGCATGCGAGAGGTACAACAACCGATACTCCGCATCTCCAAATTATTTTTATCTACACAATTCACCAATATATGTTAAGGTGTGTTGAACTTTTCTGGAATTTCTTAGTTTCTTTAATATTTATTTATTATTTTTAATTTTTAATTTTAATTTATTACAACAATTACTTTCGTAATTCACAAATGGGGATGTAGCTCGAACGGTAAAGCGCTTACTTTGCATTCAAGGGGTACGTGGATCGATACATTGTATTTCCAAATTATTTTTATCCTCACAACCCACCAATATTTTTTAGTTTGTTTTTAAACTTTACAAGAATATCTTATTTTCTTTCATTTTTAATTTTTAATTTTTTGAATTACAACAACAACTATCATAACTAACAAATGGGGATGTAGCAAAAATAGAAGAGGGCTCGCTTTGCATGTTACAAGTATGGGGTTCAATAAACCGCATTTCCAAATTATTTTCATCGTGACAACTCACCAATATATTTTAAGGTATTTTGATCTTTTTAGGAATTTCTTATTTTCTTTCATATTCATTTATTATTTTTATTTTTTATTTTTAATTTACTAAAACAATTACAATCATAATTAACAAATGGGGGCGTAGCTCAAACGGTAGAGCGCTTGCTTTGCAAGCAAGAGGTACGGGGATGGATAAACCGCATCTCCAAATTGTTTTTATCTTCACAACTGACCAATATATTTTAGGGATTTTGAAGTTTTCAGGAAATTCTAATTTTCTATCATTTTTATTTATTATTTTAAATTTTTTCGGTTTAGTTTATTATATTATCATAATGAACAAATGGGGATGTTGCACAAACGTTAGAGCTCTTGCTTTGAATGCAAGAGGTACGGGGATCGATACACTGCATTTCCAAATTATTTTTATCCTCACAACTCACCAATATATTTGATTATTATTTTTAATTTTTAGGTGTAATTTATTACAACAATTACTATCTTAATTAACAAATGGGGATGTAGCTCAAATGAAAGAGTGCTCGCTTAGCATGCGAGAGGTACGGGGTTCGGTACCCCGCGTCTCCTACTTATTGTTATCCACACAACTTGCTAATATATTTTAGGGTGTTTTGATCTTTTCTGGAATTTTTTATTTTCTTTGATTTTTATTTATTCTTTTTAATGTCTTACAACATTTACTATTATAATAATCAAATGGGGATGTAGCTCAAATGGTAGAGCGCTCGCTTAGCATGTGAGAAGTACGGGGTTCGATACCCCGCATCTCCAACTTATTGTTATCCTCAGAACTCTTTAATATATTTTAGGTGTTTTGATCTTTTCTGATATTTTTTATTTTCTTTGATTTTTATTTATTCTTTTTAATGTCTTACAACATTTACTATTATAATGATCAAATGGGGATGTAGCTCAAATGGTAGAGCGCTTGTTTTGCATGCGAGAGGTACGGGGTTCGATACCCCGCATCTCCAAATTACTTTTATCCCCATAAGTCATCAATATATTTTAGGGTGTTTTGATATTTTCAATAATTTCTTATTTTCTTTCATATTTAATTATTATTTTTAATTTATTACAACAATTTTTTTCACAATTAGCAAATGGGCATTTTGATCAAACGGAGGAATGCTCGCTCTACATGCAAGAGGCACGGGGATCGATACCCCGTATCTCAAAATTATTTTTATCTTCACAACTCACCAATATGTTTTAAGGTGTTTAGGTCTTTTCAGGAATTTATTATTTTTTTTCATATTAATTTATTATTTTAAATTTTTTTTTGGTTTAATTTATTACAACAATTACCATCATAATTAACAAATGGGGGCGTAGCTGAAATGGTAGAGTGCTTGCTTTGCTTGCAAGAGGTACGAGGCTCAATACACTGCATTTCCAAATTATTTGTATCCTCACAATTCACCCATATATTTAGAGTATTTTGATTTTTTCTACAAATTTCTTCTTTTCTTTCATTTTTATTTTTTTCTTTTTTTTAGGTTTAATTTATTATAACGATTACTATCATAGTTAAAAACGGGGATGTATCACAATTGGTAGATTGCTCGATTTGGTTATTAGAGGTACGTGGTTCGATACATGCATTTCCAGTTCATTTTTGTCCTTACAACTCTCCAATATATTTTATGGTGTTTTGATCTTTTCAGGAAATAGTTATTTTCTTTTTTATTCATTTATTATTTTTAATTTCTAATTTTAACTTATTATAAAAATTACTATCATAATTAATGATTGGGGACGTAGCTCGAATTATTTGTATCCTCACAATTCACCAATATATTTTAGAGTATTTTGATCTTTTCTAGAAATTTCTTATTTTCTTTCATTTTTATTTTTTATTTTTTTTAGGTTTAATTTATTATAACGATTACTATCATAGTTAATAAATGGGGATGTAGCACAAATGGTAGATTGCTCGCTTTGCTTGATAGAGGTACGTGGTTCGATATGTGCATTTCCAAATCATTTTTGTCCTCACAACTCGCCAATATATTTTATGGTGTTTTGATGTTTTCAGGAATTTCTTATTTTCTTTCTTATTCATTTATTATTTTTAATTTCTAATTTTAATTTATTACAAAAATTACAATCATAAATAACGATTGGGGACGTAGCTCAAATAGTAGAGCTCTTGCTTTGCATGCAAGAGGTTCGAGGTTCGTTACCCCCCATCTGAAAATTATTTTTATACTCTCAACTCACCAATATGTTTTAGGGTGTTTTGATCTTTTGGGTAATTTATTATTTTCCTTTATTTTTATTTGTTATATTTTAATATTAATTTATTATAAATATCACTATCATAATTAAGGAATGGGGACGTAGCTCAAATAGTAGACTGCTCGCTTTGCATGTGAGAGTTTCGATCTCCGATACCCCGCATCTCAAAGTTAATTTTATCCTCCCAACTCACCAATATATTTTAGAGTTTTTTGATCTTTTTAAGGATTTATTATTTTCTTTGATTTTTCTTTGTTATTTTTAATTTTTTAGTTTTAATTTATTATAACAGTTACTATCATAATTAACAAATCGGGAAGTAGTTCAAATGGTAGAGCGCTCGCTTAGCATGCGAGAGGTACGGGGTTCGAAACCCCACATCTCCAACTTATTGTTATCCTCAGAACTCGCTAATATATTTTAGGGTGTTTTAATAATTTTCAAGAATTTATTTTTTCTTTCATATTTATTTATTATTTTTAATTTCTAATTTTATTGTATTGCAACAATTATTATCATAGATAACAAATGGGTATGCAGCACGAACCGTAGAGTGCCCGCTTTGCATGTTAGTGGTACAGGGTTCGATACCCTGTATTTCTAAATTATTTTTGTCTTCACAACACATCAATATATTTCAGCGTGTTTTGACCTTTTCAGGAATTTCTTATTTTCTTTCATATGTATTTATTATTATTTTTTACTTATTAAAACAATTATTCTCATTATTAACAAATGGGGATGTAGCTCAAACGGTAGAATGCTTGCTATGCATGCGAGAGGTACATCAACCGATACTCCGCATCTCCAAATTGTTTTTATCTTCACCATTCACCAATATATGTTAAGGTGTGTTGAACCATTCTGGAATTTCATTTTTTTTTAATAATAAGCGCTTACTTTGCATTCATGGGGTATGTGGATCGATACATTGCATTTCCAAATTATTTTTATCCTCACAACTCACCAATCTATTTTAGTGTGTTTTTAAACTTTACAAGAATATCTTATTTTCTTTCATTTTTATTTCTTATTTTTAATTTTTAATTTTTTTATTACAACAGCAACTATCATAACTAACAAATGTGGATGTAGCAAAAATAGAAGAGGGCTTGCTTTGCAAGCAAGAGGTACGGGGATGGATAAACCATATCTCCAAATTGTTTTTATCCTCACAACTGACCAATATATTTCAGGGTGTTTTGATGTTTTCAGGAAATTCTAATTTTTTATCATTTTTATTTATTCTTTTAAAATTTTTCGGTTTAGTTTATTATAACGATTATTATCATAATGAACAAATGGGGATGTTGCTCAAACGTTAGAGCGCTTGCTTTGCATGCAAGAGGTACGGGGATCGATACACCGCATTTCCAATTTATTTTTATCCTCACAACTCACCAATATGTCTGATTATTATTTTTAATTTTTAAATGTAATTTATTACAACAATTACTATCTTAATTAACAAATGGGGATGTAGTTCAAATGGAAGTGTGCTCGCTTAGCATGCGAGAGGTACGGGGTTCGAAACCCCACATTACCAACTTATTGTTATCCTCAGAACTCGCTAATATATTTTAGGGTGTTTTGATCTTTTCTGGAATTTTTTATTTTCTTTGATTTTTATTTATTCTTTTTAATGTCTTACAACATTTACTATTATAATAATCAAATGGGGATGTAGCTCAAATGGTAGAGCGCTCGCTTTGCATGCGAGAGGTACGGGGTTCGATACCCCGCATCTCCAAATTACTTTTATCCCCATAAGTCATCAATATATTATAGGGTGTCTTGATATTTTCAATAATTTCTTATTTTCTTTCATATTTAATTATTATTTTTAATTTGCTACAACAATTTTTTTCACAATTAGCAAATGGGCATTTTGATCAAACGGAAGAATGCTCGCTCTACATGCAAGAGGCACGGGGATCGATACCCCGTATCTCGAAATTATTTTTATCTTCACAACTCACCAATATGTTTTAAGGTGTTTAGATCTTTTCAGGAATTTATAATTTTTCTTCATATACATTTACTATTTTAAATTTTTTTGGTTTAATTTATTACAACAATTACCATCATAATTAACAAATGGGGGCGTAGCTGAAATGGTAGAGTGCTTGCTTTGCTTGCAAGAGGTACGAGGCTCAATACACCGCATTTCCAAATTATTTGTATCCTCACAATTCACCCATATATTTAGAGTATTTTGATTTTTTCTACAAATTTCTTCTTTTCTTTCATTTTTATTTTTTTCTTTTTTTTAGGTTTAATTTATTATAACGATTACTATCATAGTTAAAAATGGGGATGTATCACAAATGGTAGATTGCTCGATTTGGTTATTAGAGGTACGTGGTTCGATACATGCATTTCCAATTCATTTTTGTCCTCACAACTCTCCAATATATTTTATGGTGTTTTGATCTTTTCCGGAAATAGTTATTTTCTTTTTTATTCATTTATTATTTTTAATTTCTAATTTTAACTTATTATAAAAATTACTATCATAATTAATGATTGGGGACGTAGCTCGAATTATTTGTATCCTCACAATTCACCAATATATTTTAGAGTATTTTGATCTTTTCTAGAAATTTCTTATTTTCTTTCATTTTTATTTTTTCTTTTTTTTAGGTTTAATTTATTATAACGATTACTATCATAGTTGAGAAATGGGGATGTAGCACAAATGGTAGATTGCTCGCTTTGCTTGATAGAGGTACGTGGTTCGATATATGCATTTCCAAATCATTTTTGTCCTCACAACTCGCCAATATATTTTATGGTGTTTTGATGTTTTCAGGAATTTCTTATTTTCTTTCTTATTCATTTATTATTTTTAATTTCTAATTTTAACTTATTACAAAAATTACAATCATAAATAACGATTGGGGACGTAGCTCAAATAGTAGAGCTCTTGCTTTGCATGCAAGAGGTTCGAGGTTCGTTACCCCCCATCTGAAAATTATTTTTATACTCTCAACTCACCAATATGATTTAGGGTGTTTTGATCTTTTGGGTAATTTATTATTTTCCTTTATTTTTATTTGTTATATTTTAATATTAATTTATTATAAATATCACTATCATAATTAAGGAATGGGGACGTAGCTCAAATAGTAGACTGCTCGCTTTGCATGCGAGAGTTTCGATCTCCGATACCCCGCATCTCAAAGTTAATTTTATCCTCCCAACTCACCAATATATTTTAGAGTTTTTTGATCTTTTTAAGGATTTATTATTTTCTTTGATTTTTCTTTGTTATTTTTAATTTTTTAGTTTTAATTTATTATAACAGTTACTATCAGAATTAACAAATCGGGAAGTAGTTCAAATGGTAGAGCGCTCGCTTAGCATGCGAGAGGTACGGGGTTCGAAACCCCACATCTCCAACTTATTGTTATCCTCAGAACTCGCTAATATATTTTAGGGTGTTTTAATAATTTTCAAGAATTTCTTATTTTCATTCATATTTATTTATTATTTTCAATTTTTAATTTTACTGTATTGAAACAATTATTATCATAGATAACAAATGGGTATGTAGCACAAACCGTAGAGTGCCTGCTTTGCATGTTAATGGTACGGGGTTCGATACCACGCATTTCTAAATTATTTTTATCCTCACAACACATCAATATATTTCGGGGTGTTTTTTCCTTTTCAGGAATTTCTTATTTTCTTTCATTTGTATTTACTATTCTTTAACTTATTACAACAATTACTCTCTTTATTAACAAATGGGGATGTAGCACAAACGGTAGAATGCTTGCTTTCACCAATATATGTTATGGTGTGTTGAACTCTTCTGCATTTCTTATCTTCTTTAATATTTATTTATTATTTTTAATTTTTAATTTTAATTTATTACAACAATTACTTTCGTAATTAACAACTGGGGATGTAGCTCGAACGGTAGCGTGCTTACTTTGCATTCAAGGGGTACGTGGATCGATACATTGCATTTCCAAATTATTTTTATCCTCACCACTCACCAATATATTTTAGGGTGTTTTTAAACTTTACAAGAATATCTTATTTTCTTTCATTTTTATTTATTATTTTTAATTTTTAATTTTTTGTATTACAACAGCAACTTTCATAACTAACAAATGGGGATGTAGCCAAACAGAAGAGGACTCGCTTTGCATGTTAGAAGTATGGGGTTCGATAAACCGCATTTCCAAATTATTTTTTTCCTGACAAATCCCCAATATATTTTAAGGTGTTTTGATCTTTTTAGGAATTTCTTATTTTCTTTCATATTCATTTATTATTCTTAATTTTTATTTTAATTCATTAATACAATTACATTCATAATTAACAAACGGGGGCGTAGCTCAAACGGTAGAGCGCTTGCTTTGCATGCGAGAGGTACGGGGTTCGATACCCCGCATCACCAACTTATTGTTATCCTCAGAACTCTCTAATATATTTTAGGGTGTTTTGATCTTTTCTGGAATTATTTATTTTCTTTGATTTTTATTTATTCTTTTTAATGTCTTACAACATTTACTATTATAATAGTCAAATGGGGATGTAGCTCAAATGGTAGAGCGCTCGCTTTGCATGCGAGAGGTACGGGGTTCGATACCCTGCATCTCCAAATTACTTTTATCCTCATAAGTCATCTATATATTTTAGGGTATTTTGATATTTTCAGGCATTTCTTATTTTCTTTCATATTTAATTATAATTTTTAATTTATTACAACAATTTTTATCACAATTAGCAAATGGTCATTTTGCTCAAATGGAGGAATGCTCGCTCTACATGCAAGAGGTATGGGGATCGATACCCCGTATTTCTAAATTATTTTTATCTTAACAACTCACCAATATGTTTTAAGGTGTTTTGATCTTTTGAGGAATTTATTATTTTTTTCATATACATTTATTATTTTATTTTTTTTTGGTTTAATTTATTACATCATTACCATCATAATTAACAAATGGGGATGTAGCTGAAACGGTAGAGTGCTTGCTTTGCTTGCAAGAGGTACGAGGCTCGATACACCGCATTTCCAAATTATTTTTATCCTCACAATTCAACAATATATTTTAGAGTATTTTTATCTTTTCTACAAATTTCTTCTTTTCTTTCATTTTTATTTTTTATTTTTTATTAGGTTTAGTTTATTATAACGATTACTATCATAGATAACAAATGGGTATGTAGCACGAACCGTAGAGTGCCCGCTTTGCATGTTAGTGGTACGGGGTTCGATACCCTGCATTTCTAAATTATTTTTATCCTCACAACACATCAATATATTTTTGGGTGTTTTGACCTTTTCAGGAATTTCTTATTTTCTTTCATATGTATTTACTATTTTTTAACTTATTACAACAATTACTCTCATTATTAACAAATGGGGAAGTAGCTCAAACGGTAGAATGCTTGCTATGCATGCGAGAGGTACAACAACCGATACTCCGCATCTCCAAATTATTTTTATCTACACAATTCACCAATATATGTTAAGGTGTGTTGAACTTTTCTGGAATTTCTTAGTTTCTTTAATATTTATTTATTATTTTTAATTTTTAATTTTAATTTATTACAACAATTACTTTCGTAATTCACAAATGGGGATGTAGCTCGAACGGTAAAGCGCTTACTTTGCATTCAAGGGGTACGTGGATCGATACATTGTATTTCCAAATTATTTTTATCCTCACAACCCACCAATATTTTTTAGTTTGTTTTTAAACTTTACAAGAATATCTTATTTTCTTTCATTTTTAATTTTTAATTTTTTGAATTACAACAACAACTATCATAACTAACAAATGGGGATGTAGCAAAAATAGAAGAGGGCTCGCTTTGCATGTTACAAGTATGGGGTTCAATAAACCGCATTTCCAAATTATTTTCATCGTGACAACTCACCAATATATTTTAAGGTATTTTGATCTTTTTAGGAATTTCTTATTTTCTTTCATATTCATTTATTATTTTTATTTTTTATTTTTAATTTACTAAAACAATTACAATCATAATTAACAAATGGGGGCGTAGCTCAAACGGTAGAGCGCTTGCTTTGCAAGCAAGAGGTACGGGGATGGATAAACCGCATCTCCAAATTGTTTTTATCTTCACAACTGACCAATATATTTTAGGGATTTTGAAGTTTTCAGGAAATTCTAATTTTCTATCATTTTTATTTATTATTTTAAATTTTTTCGGTTTAGTTTATTATATTATCATAATGAACAAATGGGGATGTTGCACAAACGTTAGAGCTCTTGCTTTGAATGCAAGAGGTACGGGGATCGATACACTGCATTTCCAAATTATTTTTATCCTCACAACTCACCAATATATTTGATTATTATTTTTAATTTTTAGGTGTAATTTATTACAACAATTACTATCTTAATTAACAAATGGGGATGTAGCTCAAATGAAAGAGTGCTCGCTTAGCATGCGAGAGGTACGGGGTTCGGTACCCCGCGTCTCCTACTTATTGTTATCCACACAACTTGCTAATATATTTTAGGGTGTTTTGATCTTTTCTGGAATTTTTTATTTTCTTTGATTTTTATTTATTCTTTTTAATGTCTTACAACATTTACTATTATAATAATCAAATGGGGATGTAGCTCAAATGGTAGAGCGCTCGCTTAGCATGTGAGAAGTACGGGGTTCGATACCCCGCATCTCCAACTTATTGTTATCCTCAGAACTCTTTAATATATTTTAGGTGTTTTGATCTTTTCTGATATTTTTTATTTTCTTTGATTTTTATTTATTCTTTTTAATGTCTTACAACATTTACTATTATAATGATCAAATGGGGATGTAGCTCAAATGGTAGAGCGCTTGTTTTGCATGCGAGAGGTACGGGGTTCGATACCCCGCATCTCCAAATTACTTTTATCCCCATAAGTCATCAATATATTTTAGGGTGTTTTGATATTTTCAATAATTTCTTATTTTCTTTCATATTTAATTATTATTTTTAATTTATTACAACAATTTTTTTCACAATTAGCAAATGGGCATTTTGATCAAACGGAGGAATGCTCGCTCTACATGCAAGAGGCACGGGGATCGATACCCCGTATCTCAAAATTATTTTTATCTTCACAACTCACCAATATGTTTTAAGGTGTTTAGGTCTTTTCAGGAATTTATTATTTTTTTTCATATTAATTTATTATTTTAAATTTTTTTTTGGTTTAATTTATTACAACAATTACCATCATAATTAACAAATGGGGGCGTAGCTGAAATGGTAGAGTGCTTGCTTTGCTTGCAAGAGGTACGAGGCTCAATACACTGCATTTCCAAATTATTTGTATCCTCACAATTCACCCATATATTTAGAGTATTTTGATTTTTTCTACAAATTTCTTCTTTTCTTTCATTTTTATTTTTTTCTTTTTTTTAGGTTTAATTTATTATAACGATTACTATCATAGTTAAAAACGGGGATGTATCACAATTGGTAGATTGCTCGATTTGGTTATTAGAGGTACGTGGTTCGATACATGCATTTCCAGTTCATTTTTGTCCTTACAACTCTCCAATATATTTTATGGTGTTTTGATCTTTTCAGGAAATAGTTATTTTCTTTTTTATTCATTTATTATTTTTAATTTCTAATTTTAACTTATTATAAAAATTACTATCATAATTAATGATTGGGGACGTAGCTCAAATAGTAGAGCTCTTGCTTTGCATACAAGAGGTTCGAGGTTCGTTACCCCCCACCAGAAAATTATTTTTACTCTCAACTCACCAATATGTTTTAGGGTGTTTTGATATTTTCTAGAAATTTATTATTTTCTTTTATTTATTTTTGTTATTTATTATTTTTTAATTTTTAATTTTAATTTATTATAAATATCACTATCATAATTAAGGAATGGGGACGTAGCTCATATAGTAGACTGCTCGCTTTGCATGTGAGAGTTTCGATCTTCGATACCCCGCATCTCATAGTTATTTTTATCCTCCCAACTCATCAATATATTTTAGAGTGTCTTGATCTTCTTAAGAATTTCTTATTTTCTTTGATTTTTCTTTATTATTTTTAATTTTTTGGTTTTAATTTATTATAACAATTACCATCATAATTAACAAATGGGGATGCTCGCTTAACATGCGAGATGTACGAGCTTCAATACATCAATATATTTCGGGGTGTTTTGTCCTTTTCAGGAATTTCTTATTTTCTTTCATTTGTATTTATTATTCTTTAACTTATTACAACAATTACTCTCATTATTAACAAATGGGGATGTAGCACAAACGGTAGAATGCTTGCTTTCACCAATATATGTTATGGTGTGTTGAACTCTTCTGCATTTCTTATTTTCTTTAATATTTATTTATTATTTTTAATTTTTAATTTTAATTTATTACAACAATTACTTTCGTAATTAACAACTGGGGATGTAGCTCGAACCGTAGCGCGCTTACTTTGCATTCAAGGGGTACGTGGATCGATACATTGCATTTCCAAATTATTTTTATCCTCACCACTCACCAATATATTTTAGGGTGTTTTTAAACTTTACAAGAATATCTTATTTTCTTTCATTTTTATTTATTATTTTTAACTTTTAATTTTTTGTATTACAACAACAACTTTCATAACTAACAAATGGGGATGTAGCCAAACAGAAGAGGACTCGCTTTGCATGTTAGAAGTATGGGGTTCGATAAACCGCATTTCCAAATTATTTTTTTCCTGACAAATCACCAATATATTTTAAGGTGTTTTGATCTTTTTAGGAATTTCTTATTTTCTTTCATATTCATTTATTATTCTTAATTTTTAATTTTAATTCATTAATACAATTACATTCATAATTAACAAACGGGGGTGTAGCTCAAACGGTAGAGCGCTTGCTTTGCATGCGAGAGGTACGGGGTTCGATACCCCGCATCACCAACTTATAGTTATCCTCAGAACTCGCTAATATATTTTAGGGTGTTTTGATCTTTTCTGGAATTTTTTATTTTCTTTGATTTTTATTTATTCTTTTTAATGTCTTACAACATTTACTATTATAATAGTCAAATGGGGATGTAGCTCAAATGGTAGAGCGCTCGCTTTGCATGCGAGAGGTACGGGGTTCGATACCCCGCATCTCCAAATTACTTTTATCCTCATAAGTCATCTATATATTTTAGGGTATTTTGATATTTTCAGGCATTTCTTATTTTCTTTCATATTTATTTATTATTTTTAATTTATTACAACAATTTTTATCACAATTAGCAAATGGTCATTTTGCTCAAATGGAGGAACGATCGCTCTACATGCAAGAGGTATGGGGATCGATACCCCGTATCTCTAAATTATTTTTATCTTAACAACTCACCAATATGTTTTAAGGTGTTTTGATCTTTTCAGGAATTTATTATTTTTTTCATATACATTTATTATTTTAATTTTTTTTTTGCTTTAATTTATTACATCATTACCATCATAATTAACAAATGGGGACGTAGCTGAAACGGTAGAGTGCTTGCTTTGCTTGCAAGAGGTACAAGGCTCAATACACCGCATTTCCAAATTATTTTTATCCTCACAATTCAACAATATATTTTAGAGTATTATTATCTTTTCTACAAATTTCTTCTTTTCTTTCATTTTTTTTTTAGTTTTTAATAGGTTTAGTTTATTATAACGATTATTATCATAGATAACAAATGGGTATGTAGCACGAACCGTAGAGTGCCTTCTTTGCATGCTAGTGGTACGGGGTTCGATACCCTGCATTTCTAAATTATTTTTATCCTCACAACACATCAATATATTTCAGGGTGTTTTGACCTTTTCAGGAATTTCTTATTTTCTTTCATAAGTATTTACTATTTTTTAACTTATTACAACAATTACTCTCATTCTTAACAAATGGGGATGTAGCTCAAACGGTAGAATGCTTGCTATGCATGCGAGAGGTACATCAACCGATACTCCGCATCTCCAAATTGTTTTTATCTTCACAATTCACCAATATATGTTAAGGTGTGTTGAACTTTTATGGAATTTCTTATTTTTTTAATCTTTATTTATTAATTTTAATTTTTAATTTTAATTTATTACAACAATTACTTTCGTAATTAACAACTGGGGATGTCGTTCGAATGGTAAAGCGCTTACTTTGCATTCAGGGGGTATGTGGATCGATACATTGCATTTCCAAATTATTTTTATCCTCACAACTCACCAATCTATTTTAGTGTGTTTTTAAACTTTACAACAATATCTTATTTTCTTTCATTTTTTTTCTTATTTTTAATTTTTAATTTTTTTATTACAACAGCAACTATCATAACTAACAAATGGGGATGTAGCAAAAATAGAAGAGGGCTCGCTTTGCTTGTTAGAAGTATGGGGTTCGATAAACCGCATTTCGAAATTATTTTTATCCTGACAACTCACCAATATATTTTAGGTGTTTTGATTTTTTAGGAATTTCTTATTTTCATTCATAATCATTTATTATTTTTAATTTTTAATTTTAATTTATTAATGCAATTACAATCATAATTAACAAACGGGGGCGTAGCTCAAACCGTAGAGCGCTTGCTTTGCAAGCAAGAGGTACGGGGATGGATAAACCGCATCTCCAAATTGTTTTTATCCTCACAACTGACCCATATATTTCAGGGTCTTTTGATGTTTTCAGGAAATTCTAATTTTCTATCATTTTTATTTATTCTTTTAAAAATTTTCGGTTTAGTTTATTATAACGATTATTATCATAATGAACAAATGGGGATGTTGCTCAAACGTTAGAGCGCTTGCTTTGGATGCAAGAGGTACGGGGATCGATACATCGCATTTCCAATTTATTTTTATCCTCACAACTCACCAATATATTTGATTATTATTTTTAATTTTTAAATGTAATTTATTACAACAATTACTATCTTAATTAACAAATGGGGATGTAGTTCAAATGGAAGTGTGCTCGCTTAACATGCGAGAGGTACGGGGTTCGAAACCCCACATTACCAACTTATTGTTATCCTCAGAACTCGCTAATATATTTTAGGGTGTTTTGATCTTTTCTGGAATTTTTTATTTTCTTTGATTTTTATTTATTCTTTTTAATGTCTTACAACATTTACTATTATAATAATCAAGTGGGGATGTAGCTCAAATGGTAGAGCGCTCGTTTTGCATGCGAGAGGTACGGGGTTCGATACCCCGCATCTTCAAATTACTTTTATCCTCATAAGTCAAGTATATATTTTAGGGTATTTTGATATTTTCAGGCATTTCTTATTTTCTTTCATTTTTAATTATTATTTTTAATTTATTACAACAATTTTTATCAGAGTTAGCAAATGGGCATGTTGCTCAAATGGAGGATTGCTCGCTCTACATGCAAGAGGTACGGGGATCGATACCCCATATCTCTAAATTATTTTTATCTTCACAACTCACCAATATGTTTTAAGGTGTTTTGATCTTTTCCGGAATTTATTATTTTTTTCATATATATTTATTATTTTAATTTTTTTTTAAATTTATTACATCAATTCCCATCATAATTAACAAATGGGGACGTAGCTGAAATGGTAGATTGCTTGCTTTGCTTGCAAGAGGTACGAGGCTCGATACACCGCATTTCCAAATTATTTTTATCCTCACAATTCACCATTATATTTTAGAGTATTTTGATCTTTTCTAGAAATTTCTTCTTTTCTTTCATTTTTATTTATTATTATTTTTAGGTTTAATTTATTATAACGATTACTATCATAGTTAAGAAATGGGGATGTAGCACAAATGGAAGATTGCTCGCCAATATATTTTATGGCATTTTGATCTTTTCAGGAATTTCTTATTTTCTTTCTTATTCATTTATTATTTTTAATTTCTAATTTTAACTTATTACAAAATTACTATCATAATTAACGATTGGGGACGTAGCTCAAATAGTAGAGCCCTTGCTTTGCATGCAAGAGGTTCGAGGTTCGTTACCCCCCATCTGAAAATTATTTTTGTACTCTCAACTCAGCAATATGTTTTAGGGTGTTTTGATCTTTTGGGGAATTTATTATTTACTTTTATATTTATTTGTTATTTTTTATTTTTTTAATTGTTAATTTTAATTCATTATAAATATCACTATCATAATTAAGGAATGGGGACGTAGCTCTTATAGTAGACTGCTCGCTTTGCATTTGAGAGTTTCGATCTTCGATACCCCGCATCTCAAAGTTAATTTTATCCTCCCAACTCACCAATATATTTTAGAGTGTTTTCATCTTCTTAGGAATTTCTTATTTTCTATGATTTTTCTTTGTTATTTTTAATTTTTTAGTTTGAATTTATTATAACAATTTCTATCATAATTAACAAATGGGGAAGTAGCTTAAATGGTAGAGCGCTTGTTTTGCATTCGAGAGGTATGGGTTTCGGTACACTGCATCTCCAAATTATTTTTATCGTCACAAATGAACAATATGTTTCAGGGTGACTTGATATTTTCAGGATTTTCTTATTTTCTTTCATTTTTATTTATTATTTTGAATTTATCAAATTTTAATATATTACAAAAATTACTATATTAATTAACAAAAGGGGATGTAGCTGAAATGGTAGAGCGCTCGCTTAGCATGCGAGATGTACGAGCTTCAATACCCCGCATCTCTAAAATATTTTTACCTCACAACTCAGCAATAAATTTTAGGGTGTTTTAATATTTTTCAAGAATTTCTTATTTTCATTCATATTTATTTATTATTTTTAATTTTTAATTTTATTGTATTCTTACAATTATTATCATAGATAACAAATGGGTATGTAGCACAAACCGTAGAGTGCCCGCTTTGCATGTTAATGGTACGGGGTTTGATACCCCACATTTCTAAATTATTTTTATCCTCACAACACATCAATATATTTCGGGGTGTTTTGACCTTTTCAGGAATTTCTTATTTTCTTTCATATGTATTTACTATTTTTTTTACTTATTACAACAATTACTCTCATTATTAACAAATGGGAATGTAGCTCAAACGGTAGAATGCTTGCTATGCATGCGAGAGGTACAACAACCGATACTCCGCATCTCCAAATTGTTTTTATCTTCACAATTCACCAATATATGTTAAGGTGTGTTGAACTTTTCTGGAATTTCTTAGTTTCTTTAATATTTATTTATTATTTTTAATTTTTAATTTTAATTTATTACAACAATTACTTTCGTAATTCACAACTGGGGATGTAGCTCGAACGGTAAAGCGCTTACTTTGCATTCAAGGGGTATGTGGATCGATACATTGTATTTCCAAATTATTTTTATCCTCACAACTCACCAATATTTTTTAGTTTGTTTTTAAACTTTACAAGAATATCTTATTTTCTTTCATTTTTAATTTTTTGTTTTATGAATTACAACAACAACTATCATAACTAACAAATGGGGATGTAGCAAAAATAGAAGAGGGCTCGCTTTGCATGTTACAAGTATGGGGTTCAATAAACCGCATTTCCAAATTATTTTCATCCTGACAACTCACCAATATATTTTAAGCTATTTTGATCTTTTTAGGAATTTCTTATTTTCTTTCATATTCATTTATTATTTTTATTTTTTATTTTTAATTTACTAAAACAATTACAATCATAATTAACAAACGGGGGCGTAGCTCAAACGGTAGAGCGCTTGCTTTGCAAGCAAGAGGTACGGGGATGGATAAACCGCATCTCCAAATTGTTTTTATCTTCACAACTGACCAATATATTTTAGGGTGTTTTGAAGTTTTCAGGAAATTCTAATTTTCTATCATTTTTATTTATTATTTTAAATTTTTTCGGTTTAGTTTATTATAACGATTATTATCATAATGAACAAATGGGGATGTTGCACAAACGTTCGAGCGCTTTTTTTGCATGCAAGAGGTACGGGGATCGATACACTGCATTTCCAAATTATTTTTATCCTCACAACTCACCAATATATTTGATTATTATTTTTAATTTTTAGGTGTAATTTATTACAACAATTACTATCTTAATTAACAAATGGGGATGTAGCTCAAATGAAAGAGTGCTCGCTTAGCATGCGAGAGGTACGGGGTTCGGTACCCCGCGTCTCCTACTTATTGTTATCCACACAACTTGCTAATATATTTTAGGGTGTTTTGATCTTTTCTGGAATTTTTTATTTTCTTTGATTTTTATTTATTCTTTTTAATGTCTTACAACATTTACTATTATAATAATCAAATGGGGATGTAGCTCAAATGGTAGAGCGCTCGCTTAGCATGTGAGAAGTACGGGGTTCGATACCCCGCATCTCCAACTTATTGTTATCCTCAGAACTCGCTAATATATTTTAGGGTGTTTTGATCTTTTCTGATATTTTTTATTTTCTTTGATTTTTATTTATTCTTTTTAATGTCTTACAACATTTACTATTATAATGATCAAATGGGGATGTAGCTCAAATGGTAGAGCGCTCGCTTTGCATGCGAGAGGTACGGGGTTTGATACCCCGCATCTCCAAATTACTTTTATCCCCATAAGTCATCAATATATTTTAGGGTGTTTTGATATTTTCAATAATTTCTTATTTTCTTTCATATTTAATTATTATTTTTAATTTGCTACAACAATTTTTTTCACAATTAGCAAATGGGCATTTTGATCAAACGGAGGAATGCTCGCTCTACATGCAAGAGGCACGGGGATCGATACCCCGTATCTCAAAATTATTTTTATCTTCACAACTCACCAATATGTTTTAAGGTGTTTAGGTCTTTTCAGGAATTTATTATTTTTTTTTCATATGAATTTACTATTTTAAATTTTTTTTTGGTTTAATTTATTACAACAATTACCATCATAATTAACAAATGGGGACGTAGCTGAAATGGTAGAGTGCTTGCTTTGCTTGCAAGAGGTACGAGGCTCGATACACCGCATTTCCAAATTATTTGTATCCTCACAATTCACCAATATATTTAGAGTATTTTGATTTTTTCTACAAATTTCTTCTTTTCTTTCATTTTTATTTTTTTATTTTTTTTAGGTTTAATTTATTATAACGATTACTATCATAGTTAAGAAATGGGGATGTATCACAAATGGTAGATTGCTCGATTTGGTTATTAGAGGTACGTGGTTCGATACATGCATTTCCAAATCATTTTTGTCCTCACAACTCTCCAATATATTTTATGGTGTTTTGATCTTTTCAGGAAATTCTTATTTTCTTTTTTATTCATTTATTATTTTTAATTTCTAATTTTAACTTATTACAAAAATTACTATCATAATTAATGATTGGGGACGTAGCTCAAATAGTAGAGCTCTTGCTTTGCATACAAGAGGTTCGAGGTTCGTTACCCCCCATCAGAAAATTATTTTTATACTCTCAACTCACCAATATGTTTTAGGGTGTTTTGATATTTTGGGGAATTTATTATTTTCTTTTATTTATTTTTGTTATTTATTATTTTTTAATTTTTAATTTTAATTTATTATAAATATCACTATCATAATTAAGGAATGGGGACGTAGCTCATATAGTAGACTGCTCGCTTTGCATGTGAGAGTTTCGATCTTCGATACCCCGCATCTCATAGTTATTTTTATCCTCCCAACTCATCAATATATTTTAGAGTGTCTTGATCTTCTTAAGAATTTCTTATTTTCTTTGATTTTTCTTTGTTATTTTTAATTTTTTGGTTTTAATTTATTATAACAATTACCATCATAATTAACAAATGGGGATGTAGCTTAAATGGTAGAGCGCTTGTTTTGCATGCGAGAGGTATGGGTTTCGGTACACTGCATCTCCAAATTATTTTTATCGTCACAAATGAACAATATATTTTAGGGTGATTTGATATTTTCAGGAATTTCTTATTTTCTTTCATTCTTATTTATTATTTTGAATTTATCATATTTTAATATATTACAACAATTACAATCTTAATTATGAAATGGGGATGTAGCTGAATTGGTAGAGCGCTCGCTTAACATGCGAGATGTACGAGCTTCAATACCCCGCATCTCTAAAATATTTTTACCAGACAACTCAGCAATAAAATTTAGGGTGTTTTAATAATTTTCAAGAATTTCTTATTTTCATTCATATTTATTTATTATTTTCAATTTTTAATATTACTGTATTGAAACAATTATTATCATAGATAACAAATGGGTATGTAGCACAAACCGTAGAGTGCCTGCTTTGCATGTTAATGGTACGGGGTTCGATACCACGCATTTCTAAATTATTTTTATCCTCACAACACATCAATATATTTCGGGGTGTTTTGTCCTTTTCAGGAATTTCTTATTTTCTTTCATTTGTATTTACTATTCTTTAACTTATTACAACAATTACTCTCATTCTTAACAAATGGGGATGTAGCACAAACGGTAGAATGCTTGCTTTCACCAATATATGTTATGGTGTGTTGAATTCTTCTGCATTTCTTATTTTCTTTAATATTTATTTATTATTTTTAATTTTTAATTTTAATTTATTACAACAATTACTTTCGTAATTAACAACTGGGGATGCAGCTCGAACGGTAGCGTGCTTACTTTGCATTCAAGGGGTACGTGGATCGATACATTGCATTTCCAAATTATTTTTATCCTCACCACTCACCAATATATTTTAGGGTGTTTTTAAACTTTACAAGAATATCTTATTTTCTTTCATTTTTATTTATTATTTTTAATTTTTAATTTTTTGTATTACAACAGCAACTTTCATAACTAACAAATGGGGATGTAGCCAAACAGAAGAGGACTCGCTTTGCATGTTAGAAGTATGGGGTTCGATAAACCGCATTTCCAAATTATTTTTTTCCTGACAAATCACCAATATATTTTAAGGTGTTTTGATCTTTTTAGGAATTTCTTATTTTCTTTCATATTCATTTATTATTCTTAATTTTTATTTTAATTCATTAATACAATTACATTCATAATTAACAAACGGGGGCGTAGCTCAAACGGTAGAGCGCTTGCTTTGCATGCGAGAGGTACGGGGTTCGATACCCCGCATCACCAACTTATTGTTATCCTCAGAACTCGCTAATATATTTTAAGGTGTTTTGATCTTTTCTGGAATTATTTATTTTCTTTGATTTTTATTTATTCTTTTTAATGTCTTACAACATTTACTATTATAATAGTCAAATGGGGATGTAGCTCAAATGGTAGAGCGCTCGCTTTGCATGCGAGAGGTACGGGGTTCGATACCCTGCATCTCCAAATTACTTTTATCCTCATAAGTCATCTATATATTTTAGGGTATTTTGATATTTTCAGGCATTTCTTATTTTCTTTCATATTTAATTATAATTTTTAATTTATTACAACAATTTTTATCACAATTAACAAATGGTCATTTTGCTCAAATGGAGGAACGCTCGCTCTACATGCAAGAGGTATGGGGATCGATACCCCGTATTTCTAAATTATTTTTATCTTAACAACTCACCAATATGTTTTAAGGTGTTTTGATCTTTTCAGGAATTTATTATTTTTTTCATATACATTTATTATTTTAATTTTTTTTTGGTTTAATTTATTACATCATTACCATCATAATTAACAAATGGGGACGTAGCTGAAACGGTAGAGTGCTTGCTTTGCTTGCAAGAGGTATGAGGCTCGATACACCGCATTTCCAAATTATTTTTATCCTCACAATTCAACAATATATTTTAGAGTATTTTTATCTTTTCTACAAATTTCTTCTTTTCTTTCATTTTTATTTTTTATTTTTTATTAGGTTTAGTTTATTATAACGATTACTATCATAGATAACAAATGGGTATGTAGCACGAACCGTAGAGTGCCCGCTTTGCATGTTAGTGGTACGGGGTTCGATACCCTGCATTTCTAAATTATTTTTATCCTCACAACACATCAATATATTTCAGGGTGTTTTGACCTTTTCAGGAATTTCTTATTTTCTTTCATATGTATTTACTATTTTTTAACTTAATACAACAATTACTCTCATTATTAACAAATGGGGATGTAGCTCAAACGGTAGAATGCTTGCTATGCATGCGAGAGGTACAACAACCGATACTCCGCATCTCCAAATTGTTTTTATCTTCACAATTCACCAATATATGTTAAGGTGTGTTGAACTTTTCTGGAATTTCTTAGTTTCTTTAATATTTATTTATTATTTTTAATTTTTAATTTTAATTTATTACAACAATTACTTTCGTAATTCACAACTGGGGATGTAGCTCGAACGGTAAAGCGCTTACTTTGCATTCAAGGGGTACGTGCATCGATACATTGTATTTCCAAATTATTTTTATCCTCACAACTCACCAATATTTTTTAGTTTGTTTTTAAACTTTACAAGAATATCTTATTTTCTTTCATTTTTAATTTTTAATTTTTTGAATTACAACAACAACTATCATAACTAACAAATGGGGATGTAGCAAAAATAGAAGAGGGCTCGCTTTGCATGTTACAAGTATGGGGTTCAATAAACCGCATTTCCAAATTATTTTCATCCTGAGAACTCACCAATATATTTTAAGGTATTTTGATCTTTTTAGGAATTTCTTATTTTCTTTCATATTCATTTATTATTTTTATTTTTTATTTTTAATTTACTAAAACAATTACAATCATAATTAACAAACGGGGGCGTAGCTCAAACGGTAGAGCGCTTGCTTTGCAAGCAAGAGGTACGGGGATGGATAAACCGCATCTCCAAATTGTTTTTATCTTCACAACTGACCAATATATTTTAGGGTGTTTTGAAGTTTTCAGGAAATTCTAATTTTCTATCATTTTTATTTATTATTTTAAATTTTTTTGGTTTAGTTTATTATAACGATTATTATCACAATGAACAAATGGGGATGTTGCACAAACGTTCGAGCGCTTTTTTTGCATGCAAGAGGTACGGGGATCGATACACTGCATTTCCAAATTATTTTTATCCTCACAACTCACCAATATATTTGATTATTATTTTTAATTTTTAGGTGTAATTTATTACAACAATTACTATCTTAATTAACAAATGGGGATGTAGCTCAAATGAAAGAGTGCTCGCTTAGCATGCGAGAGGTACGGGGTTCGGTACCCCGCGTCTCCTACTTATTGTTATCCACACAACTTGCTAATATATTTTAGGGTGTTTTGATCTTTTCTGGAATTTTTTATTTTCTTTGATTTTTATTTATTCTTTTTAATGTCTTACAACATTTACTATTATAATAATCAAATGGGGATGTAGCTCAAATGGTAGAGCGCTCGCTTAGCATGTGAGAAGTACGGGGTTCGATACCCCGCATCTCCAACTTATTGTTATCCTCAGAACTCGCTAATATATTTTAGGGTGTTTTGATCTTTTCTGATATTTTTTATTTTCTTTGATTTTTATTTATTCTTTTTAATGTCTTACAACATTTACTATTATAATGATCAAATGGGGATGTAGCTCAAATGGTAGAGCGCTCGTTTTGCATGCGAGAGGTACGGGGTTTGATACCCCGCATCTCCAAATTACTTTTATCCCCATAAGTCATCAATATATTTTAGGGTGTTTTGATATTTTCAATAATTTCTTATTTTCTTTCATATTTAATTATTATTTTTAATTTGCTACAACAATTTTTTTCACAATTAGCAAATGGGCATTTTGATCAAACGGAGGAATGCTCGCTCTACATGCAAGAGGCACGGGGATCGATACCCCGTATCTCAAAATTATTTTTATCTTCACAACTCACCAATATGTTTTAAGGTGTTTAGGTCTTTTCAGGAATTTATTATTTTTTTTTCATATGAATTTACTATTTTAAATTTTTTTTTGGTTTAATTTATTACAACAATTACCATCATAATTAACAAATGGGGACGTAGCTGAAATGGTAGAGTGCTTGCTTTGCTTGCAAGAGGTACGAGGCTCGATACACCGCATTTCCAAATTATTTGTATCCTCACAATTCACCAATATATTTAGAGTATTTTGATTTTTTCTACAAATTTCTTCTTTTCTTTCATTTTTATTTTTTTATTTTTTTTAGGTTTAATTTATTATAACGATTACTATCATAGTTAAGAAATGGGGATGTATCACAAATGGTAGATTGCTCGATTTGGTTATTAGAGGTACGTGGTTCGATACATGCATTTCCAAATCATTTTTGTCCTCACAACTCTCCAATATATTTTATGGTGTTTTGATCTTTTCAGGAAATTCTTATTTTCTTTTTTATTCATTTATTATTTTTAATTTCTAATTTTAACTTATTACAAAAATTACTATCATAATTAATGATTGGGGACGTAGCTCAAATAGTAGAGCTCTTGCTTTGCATACAAGAGGTTCGAGGTTCGTTACCCCCCATCAGAAAATTATTTTTATACTCTCAACTCACCAATATGTTTTAGGGTGTTTTGATATTTTGGGGAATTTATTATTTTCTTTTATTTATTTTTGTTATTTATTATTTTTTAATTTTTAATTTTAATTTATTATAAATATCACTATCATAATTAAGGAATGGGGACGTAGCTCATATAGTAGACTGCTCGCTTTGCATGTGAGAGTTTCGATCTTCGATACCCCGCATCTCATAGTTATTTTTATCCTCCCAACTCATCAATATATTTTAGAGTGTCTTGATCTTCTTAAGAATTTCTTATTTTCTTTGATTTTTCTTTATTATTTTTAGTTTTTTGGTTTTAATTTATTATAACAATTACCATCATAATTAACAAATGGGGATGTAGCTTAAATGGTAGAGCGCTTGTTTTGCATGCGAGAGGTATGGGTTTCGGTACACTGCATCTCCAAATTATTTTTATCATCACAAATGAACAATATATTTTAGGGTGATTTGATATTTTCAGGAATTTCTTATTTTCTTTCATTCTTATTTATTATTTTGAATTTATCATATTTTAATATATTACAACAATTACAATCTTAATTATGAAATGGGGATGTAGCTGAATTGGTAGAGCGCTCGCTTAACATGCGAGATGTACGAGCTTCAATACCCCGCATCTCTAAAATATTTTTACCAGACAACTCAGCAATAAAATTTAGGGTGTTTTAATAATTTTCAAGAATTTCTTATTTTCATTCATATTTATTTATTATTTTCAATTTTTAATATTACTGTATTGAAACAATTATTATCATAGATAACAAATGGGTATGTAGCACAAACCGTAGAGTGCCTGCTTTGCATGTTAATGGTACGGGGTTCGATACCACGCATTTCTAAATTATTTTTATCCTCACAACACATCAATATATTTCGGGGTGTTTTGTCCTTTTCAGGAATTTCTTATTTTCTTTCATTTGTATTTACTATTCTTTAACTTATTACAACAATTACTCTCATTCTTAACAAATGGGGATGTAGCACAAACGGTAGAATGCTTGCTTTCACCAATATATGTTATGGTGTGTTGAATTCTTCTGCATTTCTTATTTTCTTTAATATTTATTTATTATTTTTAATTTTTAATTTTAATTTATTACAACAATTACTTTCGTAATTAACAACTGGGGATGCAGCTCGAACGGTAGCGTGCTTACTTTGCATTCAAGGGGTACGTGGATCGATACATTGCATTTCCAAATTATTTTTATCCTCACCACTCACCAATATATTTTAGGGTGTTTTTAAACTTTACAAGAATATCTTATTTTCTTTCATTTTTATTTATTATTTTTAATTTTTAATTTTTTGTATTACAACAGCAACTTTCATAACTAACAAATGGGGATGTAGCCAAACAGAAGAGGACTCGCTTTGCATGTTAGAAGTATGGGGTTCGATAAACCGCATTTCCAAATTATTTTTTTCCTGACAAATCACCAATATATTTTAAGGTGTTTTGATCTTTTTAGGAATTTCTTATTTTCTTTCATATTCATTTATTATTCTTAATTTTTATTTTAATTCATTAATACAATTACATTCATAATTAACAAACGGGGGCGTAGTTCAAACGGTAGAGCGCTTGCTTTGCATGCGAGAGGTACGGGGTTCGATACCCCGCATCACCAACTTATTGTTATCCTCAGAACTCGCTAATATATTTTAGGGTGTTTTGATCTTTTCTGGAATTATTTATTTTCTTTGATTTTTATTTATTCTTTTTAATGTCTTACAACATTTACTATTATAATAGTCAAATGGGGATGTAGCTCAAATGGTAGAGCGCTCGCTTTGCATGCGAGAGGTACGGGGTTCGATACCCTGCATCTCCAAATTACTTTTATCCTCATAAGTCATCTATATATTTTAGGGTATTTTGATATTTTCAGGCATTTCTTATTTTCTTTCATATTTAATTATAATTTTTAATTTATTACAACAATTTTTATCACAATTAACAAATGGTCATTTTGCTCAAATGGAGGAACGCTCGCTCTACATGCAAGAGGTATGGGGATCGATACCCCGTATTTCTAAATTATTTTTATCTTAACAACTCACCAATATGTTTTAAGGTGTTTTGATCTTTTCAGGAATTTATTATTTTTTTCATATACATTTATTATTTTAATTTTTTTTTGGTTTAATTTATTACATCATTACCATCATAATTAACAAATGGGGACGTAGCTGAAACGGTAGAGTGCTTGCTTTGCTTGCAAGAGGTATGAGGCTCGATACACCGCATTTCCAAATTATTTTTATCCTCACAATTCAACAATATATTTTAGAGTATTTTTATCTTTTCTACAAATTTCTTCTTTTCTTTCATTTTTATTTTTTATTTTTTATTAGGTTTAGTTTATTATAACGATTACTATCATAGATAACAAATGGGTATGTAGCACGAACCGTAGAGTGCCCGCTTTGCATGTTAGTGGTACGGGGTTCGATACCCTGCATTTCTAAATTATTTTTATCCTCACAACACATCAATATATTTCAGGGTGTTTTGACCTTTTCAGGAATTTCTTATTTTCTTTCATATGTATTTACTATTTTTTAACTTAATACAACAATTACTCTCATTATTAACAAATGGGGATGTAGCTCAAACGGTAGAATGCTTGCTATGCATGCGAGAGGTACAACAACCGATACTCCGCATCTCCAAATTGTTTTTATCTTCACAATTCACCAATATATGTTAAGGTGTGTTGAACTTTTCTGGAATTTCTTAGTTTCTTTAATATTTATTTATTATTTTTAATTTTTAATTTTAATTTATTACAACAATTACTTTCGTAATTCACAACTGGGGATGTAGCTCGAACGGTAAAGCGCTTACTTTGCATTCAAGGGGTACGTGCATCGATACATTGTATTTCCAAATTATTTTTATCCTCACAACTCACCAATATTTTTTAGTTTGTTTTTAAACTTTACAAGAATATCTTATTTTCTTTCATTTTTAATTTTTAATTTTTTGAATTACAACAACAACTATCATAACTAACAAATGGGGATGTAGCAAAAATAGAAGAGGGCTCGCTTTGCATGTTACAAGTATGGGGTTCAATAAACCGCATTTCCAAATTATTTTCATCCTGAGAACTCACCAATATATTTTAAGGTATTTTGATCTTTTTAGGAATTTCTTATTTTCTTTCATATTCATTTATTATTTTTATTTTTTATTTTTAATTTACTAAAACAATTACAATCATAATTAACAAACGGGGGCGTAGCTCAAACGGTAGAGCGCTTGCTTTGCAAGCAAGAGGTACGGGGATGGATAAACCGCATCTCCAAATTGTTTTTATCTTCACAACTGACCAATATATTTTAGGGTGTTTTGAAGTTTTCAGGAAATTCTAATTTTCTATCATTTTTATTTATTATTTTAAATTTTTTTGGTTTAGTTTATTATAACGATTATTATCACAATGAACAAATGGGGATGTTGCACAAACGTTCGAGCGCTTTTTTTGCATGCAAGAGGTACGGGGATCGATACACTGCATTTCCAAATTATTTTTATCCTCACAACTCACCAATATATTTGATTATTATTTTTAATTTTTAGGTGTAATTTATTACAACAATTACTATCTTAATTAACAAATGGGGATGTAGCTCAAATGAAAGAGTGCTCGCTTAGCATGAGAGAGGTACGGGGTTCGGTACCCCGCGTCTCCTACTTATTGTTATCCACACAACTTGCTAATATATTTTAGGGTGTTTTGATCTTTTCTGGAATTTTTTATTTTCTTTGATTTTTATTTATTCTTTTTAATGTCTTACAACATTTACTATTATAATAATCAAATGGGGATGTAGCTCAAATGGTAGAGCGCTCGCTTAGCATGTGAGAAGTACGGGGTTCGATACCCCGCATCTCCAACTTATTGTTATCCTCAGAACTCGCTAATATATTTTAGGGTGTTTTGATCTTTTCTGATATTTTTTATTTTCTTTGATTTTTATTTATTCTTTTTAATGTCTTACAACATTTACTATTATAATGATCAAATGGGGATGTAGCTCAAATGGTAGAGCGCTCGCTTTGCATGCGAGAGGTACGGGGTTTGATACCCCGCATCTCCAAATTACTTTTATCCCCATAAGTCATCAATATATTTTAGGGTGTTTTGATATTTTCAATAATTTCTTATTTTCTTTCATATTTAATTATTATTTTTAATTTGCTACAACAATTTTTTTCACAATTAGCAAATGGGCATTTTGATCAAACGGAGGAATGCTCGCTCTACATGCAAGAGGCACGGGGATCGATACCCCGTATCTCAAAATTATTTTTATCTTCACAACTCACCAATATGTTTTAAGGTGTTTAGGTCTTTTCAGGAATTTATTATTTTTTTTTCATATGAATTTACTATTTTAAATTTTTTTTTGGTTTAATTTATTACAACAATTACCATCATAATTAACAAATGGGGACGTAGCTGAAATGGTAGAGTGCTTGCTTTGCTTGCAAGAGGTACGAGGCTCGATACACCGCATTTCCAAATTATTTGTATCCTCACAATTCACCAATATATTTAGAGTATTTTGATTTTTTCTACAAATTTCTTCTTTTCTTTCATTTTTATTTTTTTATTTTTTTTAGGTTTAATTTATTATAACGATTACTATCATAGTTAAGAAATGGGGATGTATCACAAATGGTAGATTGCTCGATTTGGTTATTAGAGGTACGTGGTTCAATACATGCATTTCCAAATCATTTTTGTCCTCACAACTCTCCAATATATTTTATGGTGTTTTGATCTTTTCAGGAAATTCTTATTTTCTTTTTTATTCATTTATTATTTTCAATTTCTAATTTTAACTTATTACAAAAATTACTATCATAATTAATGATTGGGGACGTAGCTCAAATAGTAGAGCTCTTGCTTTGCATACAAGAGGTTCGAGGTTCGTTACCCCCCATCAGAAAATTATTTTTATACTCTCAACTCACCAATATGTTTTAGGGTGTTTTGATATTTTGGGGAATTTATTATTTTCTTTTATTTATTTTTGTTATTTATTATTTTTTAATTTTTAATTTTAATTTATTATAAATATCACTATCATAATTAAGGAATGGGGACGTAGCTCATATAGTAGACTGCTCGCTTTGCATGTGAGAGTTTCGATCTTCGATACCCCGCATCTCATAGTTATTTTTATCCTCCCAACTCATCAATATATTTTAGAGTGTCTTGATCTTCTTAAGAATTTCTTATTTTCTTTGATTTTTCTTTATTATTTTTAATTTTTTGGTTTTAATTTATTATAACAATTACCATCATAATTAACAAATGGGGATGTAGCTTAAATGGTAGAGCGCTTGTTTTGCATGCGAGAGGTATGGGTTTCGGTACACTGCATCTCCAAATTATTTTTATCGTCACAAATGAACAATATATTTTAGGGTGATTTGATATTTTCAGGAATTTCTTATTTTCTTTCATTCTTATTTATTATTTTGAATTTATCATATTTTAATATATTACAACAATTACAATCTTAATTATGAAATGGGGATGTAGCTGAATTGGTAGAGCGCTCGCTTAACATGCGAGATGTACGAGCTTCAATACCCCGCATCTCTAAAATATTTTTACCAGACAACTCAGCAATAAAATTTAGGGTGTTTTAATAATTTTCAAGAATTTCTTATTTTCATTCATATTTATTTATTATTTTCAATTTTTAATATTACTGTATTGAAACAATTATTATCATAGATAACAAATGGGTATGTAGCACAAACCGTAGAGTGCCTGCTTTGCATGTTAATGGTACGGGGTTCGATACCACGCATTTCTAAATTATTTTTATCCTCACAACACATCAATATATTTCGGGGTGTTTTGTCCTTTTCAGGAATTTCTTATTTTCTTTCATTTGTATTTACTATTCTTTAACTTATTACAACAATTACTCTCATTCTTAACAAATGGGGATGTAGCACAAACGGTAGAATGCTTGCTTTCACCAATATATGTTATGGTGTGTTGAATTCTTCTGCATTTCTTATTTTCTTTAATATTTATTTATTATTTTTAATTTTTAATTTTAATTTATTACAACAATTACTTTCGTAATTAACAACTGGGGATGCAGCTCGAACGGTAGCGTGCTTACTTTGCATTCAAGGGGTACGTGGATCGATACATTGCATTTCCAAATTATTTTTATCCTCACCACTCACCAATATATTTTAGGGTGTTTTTAAACTTTACAAGAATATCTTATTTTCTTTCATTTTTATTTATTATTTTTAATTTTTAATTTTTTGTATTACAACAGCAACTTTCATAACTAACAAATGGGGATGTAGCCAAACAGAAGAGGACTCGCTTTGCATGTTAGAAGTATGGGGTTCGATAAACCGCATTTCCAAATTATTTTTTTCCTGACAAATCACCAATATATTTTAAGGTGTTTTGATCTTTTTAGGAATTTCTTATTTTCTTTCATATTCATTTATTATTCTTAATTTTTATTTTAATTCATTAATACAATTACATTCATAATTAACAAACGGGGGCGTAGCTCAAACGGTAGAGCGCTTGCTTTGCATGCGAGAGGTACGGGGTTCGATACCCCGCATCACCAACTTATTGTTATCCTCAGAACTCGCTAATATATTTTAGGGTGTTTTGATCTTTTCTGGAATTATTTATTTTCTTTGATTTTTATTTATTCTTTTTAATGTCTTACAACATTTACTATTATAATAGTCAAATGGGGATGTAGCTCAAATGGTAGAGCGCTCGCTTTGCATGCGAGAGGTACGGGGTTCGATACCCTGCATCTCCAAATTACTTTTATCCTCATAAGTCATCTATATATTTTAGGGTATTTTGATATTTTCAGGCATTTCTTATTTTCTTTCATATTTAATTATAATTTTTAATTTATTACAACAATTTTTATCACAATTAGCAAATGGTCATTTTGCTCAAATGGAGGAACGCTCGCTCTACATGCAAGAGGTATGGGGATCGATACCCCGTATTTCTAAATTATTTTTATCTTAACAACTCACCAATATGTTTTAAGGTGTTTTGATCTTTTCAGGAATTTATTATTTTTTTCATATACATTTATTATTTTAATTTTTTTTTGGTTTAATTTATTACATCATTACCATCATAATTAACAAATGGGGACGTAGCTGAAACGGTAGAGTGCTTGCTTTGCTTGCAAGAGGTATGAGGCTCGATACACCGCATTTCCAAATTATTTTTATCCTCACAATTCAACAATATATTTTAGAGTATTTTTATCTTTTCTACAAATTTCTTCTTTTCTTTCATTTTTATTTTTTATTTTTTATTAGGTTTAGTTTATTATAACGATTACTATCATAGATAACAAATGGGTATGTAGCACGAACCGTAGAGTGCCCGCTTTGCATGTTAGTGGTACGGGGTTCGATACCCTGCATTTCTAAATTATTTTTATCCTCACAACACATCAATATATTTCAGGGTGTTTTGACCTTTTCAGGAATTTCTTATTTTCTTTCATATGTATTTACTATTTTTTAACTTAATACAACAATTACTCTCATTATTAACAAATGGGGATGTAGCTCAAACGGTAGAATGCTTGCTATGCATGCGAGAGGTACAACAACCGATACTCCGCATCTCCAAATTGTTTTTATCTTCACAATTCACCAATATATGTTAAGGTGTGTTGAACTTTTCTGGAATTTCTTAGTTTCTTTAATATTTATTTATTATTTTTAATTTTTAATTTTAATTTATTACAACAATTACTTTCGTAATTCACAACTGGGGATGTAGCTCGAACGGTAAAGCGCTTACTTTGCATTCAAGGGGTACGTGCATCGATACATTGTATTTCCAAATTATTTTTATCCTCACAACTCACCAATATTTTTTAGTTTGTTTTTAAACTTTACAAGAATATCTTATTTTCTTTCATTTTTAATTTTTAATTTTTTGAATTACAACAACAACTATCATAACTAACAAATGGGGATGTAGCAAAAATAGAAGAGGGCTCGCTTTGCATGTTACAAGTATGGGGTTCAATAAACCGCATTTCCAAATTATTTTCATCCTGAGAACTCACCAATATATTTTAAGGTATTTTGATCTTTTTAGGAATTTCTTATTTTCTTTCATATTCATTTATTATTTTTATTTTTTATTTTTAATTTACTAAAACAATTACAATCATAATTAACAAACGGGGGCGTAGCTCAAACGGTAGAGCGCTTGCTTTGCAAGCAAGAGGTACGGGGATGGATAAACCGCATCTCCAAATTGTTTTTATCTTCACAACTGACCAATATATTTTAGGGTGTTTTGAAGTTTTCAGGAAATTCTAATTTTCTATCATTTTTATTTATTATTTTAAATTTTTTTGGTTTAGTTTATTATAACGATTATTATCACAATGAACAAATGGGGATGTTGCACAAACGTTAGAGCGCTTTTTTTGCATGCAAGAGGTACGGGGATCGATACACTGCATTTCCAAATTATTTTTATCCTCACAACTCACCAATATATTTGATTATTATTTTTAATTTTTAGGTGTAATTTATTACAACAATTACTATCTTAATTAACAAATGGGGATGTAGCTCAAATGAAAGAGTGCTCGCTTAGCATGAGAGAGGTACGGGGTTCGGTACCCCGCGTCTCCTACTTATTGTTATCCACACAACTTGCTAATATATTTTAGGGTGTTTTGATCTTTTCTGGAATTTTTTATTTTCTTTGATTTTTATTTATTCTTTTTAATGTCTTACAACATTTACTATTATAATAATCAAATGGGGATGTAGCTCAAATGGTAGAGCGCTCGCTTAGCATGTGAGAAGTACGGGGTTCGATACCCCGCATCTCCAACTTATTGTTATCCTCAGAACTCGCTAATATATTTTAGGGTGTTTTGATCTTTTCTGATATTTTTTATTTTCTTTGATTTTTATTTATTCTTTTTAATGTCTTACAACATTTACTATTATAATGATCAAATGGGGATGTAGCTCAAATGGTAGAGCGCTCGCTTTGCATGCGAGAGGTACGGGGTTTGATACCCCGCATCTCCAAATTACTTTTATCCCCATAAGTCATCAATATATTTTAGGGTGTTTTGATATTTTCAATAATTTCTTATTTTCTTTCATATTTAATTATTATTTTTAATTTGCTACAACAATTTTTTTCACAATTAGCAAATGGGCATTTTGATCAAACGGAGGAATGCTCGCTCTACATGCAAGAGGCACGGGGATCGATACCCCGTATCTCAAAATTATTTTTATCTTCACAACTCACCAATATGTTTTAAGGTGTTTAGGTCTTTTCAGGAATTTATTATTTTTTTTTCATATGAATTTACTATTTTAAATTTTTTTTTGGTTTAATTTATTACAACAATTACCATCATAATTAACAAATGGGGACGTAGCTGAAATGGTAGAGTGCTTGCTTTGCTTGCAAGAGGTACGAGGCTCGATACACCGCATTTCCAAATTATTTGTATCCTCACAATTCACCAATATATTTAGAGTATTTTGATTTTTTCTACAAATTTCTTCTTTTCTTTCATTTTTATTTTTTTATTTTTTTTAGGTTTAATTTATTATAACGATTACTATCATAGTTAAGAAATGGGGATGTATCACAAATGGTAGATTGCTCGATTTGGTTATTAGAGGTACGTGGTTCGATACATGCATTTCCAAATCATTTTTATCCTCACAACTCTCCAATATATTTTATGGTGTTTTGATCTTTTCAGGAAATTCTTATTTTCTTTTTTATTCATTTATTATTTTTAATTTCTAATTTTAACTTATTACAAAAATTACTATCATAATTAATGATTGGGGACGTAGCTCAAATAGTAGAGCTCTTGCTTTGCATACAAGAGGTTCGAGGTTCGTTACCCCCCATCAGAAAATTATTTTTATACTCTCAACTCACCAATATGTTTTAGGGTGTTTTGATATTTTGGGGAATTTATTATTTTCTTTTATTTATTTTTGTTATTTATTATTTTTTAATTTTTAATTTTAATTTATTATAAATATCACTATCATAATTAAGGAATGGGGACGTAGCTCATATAGTAGACTGCTCGCTTTGCATGTGAGAGTTTCGATCTTCGATACCCCGCATCTCATAGTTATTTTTATCCTCCCAACTCATCAATATATTTTAGAGTGTCTTGATCTTCTTAAGAATTTCTTATTTTCTTTGATTTTTCTTTATTATTTTTAATTTTTTGGTTTTAATTTATTATAACAATTACCATCATAATTAACAAATGGGGATGTAGCTTAAATGGTAGAGCGCTTGTTTTGCATGCGAGAGGTATGGGTTTCGGTACACTGCATCTCCAAATTATTTTTATCGTCACAAATGAACAATATATTTTAGGGTGATTTGATATTTTCAGCAATTTCTTATTTTCTTTCATTCTTATTTATTATTTTGAATTTATCAAATTTTAATATATTACAACAATTACTATCGTAATTATCAAATGGGGATGTAGCTGAATTGGTAGAGCGCTCGCTTAACATGCGAGATGTACGAGCTTCAATACCCCGCATCTCTAAAACATTTTTACCTCACAACTCAGCAATAAAATTTAGGGTGTTTTAATAATTTGAAGAATTTCTTATTTTCATTATTATTTATTTATTATTTTTAATTTTTAATTTTACTGTTTTGAAACAATTATTATCATAGATAACAAATGGGTATGTAGCACAAACCGTAGAGTGCCCGCTTTGCATGTTAATGGTAAGGGGTTCGATACCACGCATTTCTAAATTATTTTTATCCTCACAACACATCAATATATTTCGGGGTGTTTTGTCCTTTTCAGGAATTTCTTATTTTCTTTCATTTGTATTTACTATTCTTTAACTTATTACAACAATTACTCTCATTATTAACAAATGGGGATGTAGCACAAATGGTAGAATGCTTGCTTTCACCAATATATGTTATGGTGTGTTGAACTCTTCTGCATTTCTTATTTTCTTTAATATTTATTTATTATTTTTAATTTTTAATTTTAATTTATTACAACAATTACTTTCGTAATTAGCAACTGGGGATGTAGCTCGAACGGTAGCGCGCTTACTTTGCATTCAAGGGGTACGTGGATCGATACATTGCATTTCCAAATTATTTTTATCTTCACCACTCACCAATATATTTTAGGGTGTTTTTAAACTTTACAAGAATATCTTATTTTCTTTCATTTTTATTTATTATTTTTAATTTTTAATTTTTTGTATTACAACAGCAACTTTCATAACTAACAAATGGGGATGTAGCCAAACAGAAGAGGACTCGCTTTGCATGTTAGAAGTATGGGGTTCGATAAACCGCATTTCCAAATTATTTTTTTCCTGACAAATCACCAATATATTTTAAGGTGTTTTGATCTTTTTAGGAATTTCTTATTTTCTTTCATATTCATTTATTATTCTTAATTTTTAATTTTAATTCATTAATACAATTACATTCATAATTAACAAACGGGGGCGCAGCTCAAACGGTAGAGCGCTTGCTTTGCATGCGAGAGGTACGGGGTTCGATACCCCGCATCACCAACTTATTGTTATCCTCAGAACTCGCTAATATATTTTAGGGTGTTTTGATCTTTTCTGGAATTTTTTATTTTCTTTGATTTTTATTTATTCTTTTTAATGTCTTACAACATTTACTATTATAATAGTCAAATGGGGATGTAGCTCAAATGGTAGAGCGCTCGCTTTGCATGCGAGAGGTACGGGGTTCGATACCCTGCATCTCCAAATTACTTTTATCCTCATAAGTCATCTATATATTTTAGGGTATTTTGATATTTTCAGGCATTTCTTATTTTCTTTCATATTTAATTATAATTTTTAATTTATTACAACAATTTTTATCACAATTAACAAATGGTCATTTTGCTCAAATGGAGGAACGCTCGCTCTACATGCAAGAGGTATGGGGATCGATACCCCGTATTTCTAAATTATTTTTATCTTAACAACTCACCAATATGTTTTAAGGTGTTTTGATCTTTTCAGGAATTTATTATTTTTTTCATATACATTTATTATTTTAATTTTTTTTTGGTTTAATTTATTACATCATTACCATCATAATTAACAAATGGGGACGTAGCTGAAACGGTAGAGTGCTTGCTTTGCTTGCAAGAGGTATGAGGCTCGATACACCGCATTTCCAAATTATTTTTATCCTCACAATTCAACAATATATTTTAGAGTATTTTTATCTTTTCTACAAATTTCTTCTTTTCTTTCATTTTTATTTTTTATTTTTTATTAGGTTTAGTTTATTATAACGATTACTATCATAGATAACAAATGGGTATGTAGCACGAACCGTAGAGTGCCCGCTTTGCATGTTAGTGGTACGGGGTTCGATACCCTGCATTTCTAAATTATTTTTATCCTCACAACACATCAATATATTTCAGGGTGTTTTGACCTTTTCAGGAATTTCTTATTTTCTTTCATATGTATTTACTATTTTTTTACTTAATACAACAATTACTCTCATTATTAACAAATGGGGATGTAGCTCAAACGGTAGAATGCTTGCTATGCATGCGAGAGGTACAACAACCGATACTCCGCATCTCCAAATTGTTTTTATCTTCACAATTCACCAATATATGTTAAGGTGTGTTGAACTTTTCTGGAATTTCTTAGTTTCTTTAATATTTATTTATTATTTTTAATTTTTAATTTTAATTTATTACAACAATTACTTTCGTAATTCACAACTGGGGATGTAGCTCGAACGGTAAAGCGCTTACTTTGCATTCAAGGGGTACGTGCATCGATACATTGTATTTCCAAATTATTTTTATCCTCACAACTCACCAATATTTTTTAGTTTGTTTTTAAACTTTACAAGAATATCTTATTTTCTTTCATTTTTAATTTTTTGTTTTTTGAATTACAACAACAACTATCATAACTAACAAATGGGGATGTAGCAAAAATAGAAGAGGGCTCGCTTTGCATGTTACAAGTATGGGGTTCAATAAACCGCATTTCCAAATTATTTTCATCCTGAGAACTCACCAATATATTTTAAGGTATTTTGATCTTTTTAGGAATTTCTTATTTTCTTTCATATTCATTTATTATTTTTATTTTTTATTTTTAATTTACTAAAACAATTACAATCATAATTAACAAACGGGGGCGTAGCTCAAACGGTAGAGCGCTTGCTTTGCAAGCAAGAGGTACGGGGATGGATAAACCGCATCTCCAAATTGTTTTTATCTTCACAACTGACCAATATATTTTAGGGTGTTTTGAAGTTTTCAGGAAATTCTAATTTTCTATCATTTTTATTTATTATTTTAAATTTTTTTGGTTTAGTTTATTATAACGATTATTATCACAATGAACAAATGGGGATGTTGCACAAACGTTAGAGCGCTTTTTTTGCATGCAAGAGGTACGGGGATCGATACACTGCATTTCCAAATTATTTTTATCCTCACAACTCACCAATATATTTGATTATTATTTTTAATTTTTAGGTGTAATTTATTACAACAATTACTATCTTAATTAACAAATGGGGATGTAGCTCAAATGAAAGAGTGCTCGCTTAGCATGAGAGAGGTACGGGGTTCGGTACCCCGCGTCTCCTACTTATTGTTATCCACACAACTTGCTAATATATTTTAGGGTGTTTTGATCTTTTCTGGAATTTTTTATTTTCTTTGATTTTTATTTATTCTTTTTAATGTCTTACAACATTTACTATTATAATAATCAAATGGGGATGTAGCTCAAATGGTAGAGCGCTCGCTTAGCATGTGAGAAGTACGGGGTTCGATACCCCGCATCTCCAACTTATTGTTATCCTCAGAACTCGCTAATATATTTTAGGGTGTTTTGATCTTTTCTGATATTTTTTATTTTCTTTGATTTTTATTTATTCTTTTTAATGTCTTACAACATTTACTATTATAATGATCAAATGGGGATGTAGCTCAAATGGTAGAGCGCTCGCTTTGCATGCGAGAGGTACGGGGTTTGATACCCCGCATCTCCAAATTACTTTTATCCCCATAAGTCATCAATATATTTTAGGGTGTTTTGATATTTTCAATAATTTCTTATTTTCTTTCATATTTAATTATTATTTTTAATTTGCTACAACAATTTTTTTCACAATTAGCAAATGGGCATTTTGATCAAACGGAGGAATGCTCGCTCTACATGCAAGAGGCACGGGGATCGATACCCCGTATCTCAAAATTATTTTTATCTTCACAACTCACCAATATGTTTTAAGGTGTTTAGGTCTTTTCAGGAATTTATTATTTTTTTTTCATATGAATTTACTATTTTAAATTTTTTTTTGGTTTAATTTATTACAACAATTACCATCATAATTAACAAATGGGGACGTAGCTGAAATGGTAGAGTGCTTGCTTTGCTTGCAAGAGGTACGAGGCTCGATACACCGCATTTCCAAATTATTTGTATCCTCACAATTCACCAATATATTTAGAGTATTTTGATTTTTTCTACAAATTTCTTCTTTTCTTGCATTTTTATTTTTTTATTTTTTTTAGGTTTAATTTATTATAACGATTACTATCATAGTTAAGAAATGGGGATGTATCACAAATGGTAGATTGCTCGATTTGGTTATTAGAGGTACGTGGTTCGATACATGCATTTCCAAATCATTTTTGTCCTCACAACTCTCCAATATATTTTATGGTGTTTTGATCTTTTCAGGAAATTCTTATTTTCTTTTTTATTCATTTATTATTTTCAATTTCTAATTTTAACTTATTACAAAAATTACTATCATAATTAATGATTGGGGACGTAGCTCAAATAGTAGAGCTCTTGCTTTGCATACAAGAGGTTCGAGGTTCGTTACCCCCCATCAGAAAATTATTTTTATACTCTCAACTCACCAATATGTTTTAGGGTGTTTTGATATTTTGGGGAATTTATTATTTTCTTTTATTTATTTTTGTTATTTATTATTTTTTAATTTTTAATTTTAATTTATTATAAATATCACTATCATAATTAAGGAATGGGGACGTAGCTCATATAGTAGACTGCTCGCTTTGCATGTGAGAGTTTCGATCTTCGATACCCCGCATCTCATAGTTATTTTTATCCTCCCAACTCATCAATATATTTTAGAGTGTCTTGATCTTCTTAAGAATTTCTTATTTTCTTTGATTTTTCTTTATTATTTTTAATTTTTTGGTTTTAATTTATTATAACAATTACCATCATAATTAACAAATGGGGATGTAGCTTAAATGGTAGAGCGCTTGTTTTGCATGCGAGAGGTATGGGTTTCGGTACACTGCATCTCCAAATTATTTTTATCGTCACAAATGAACAATATATTTTAGGGTGATTTGATATTTTCAGGAATTTCTTATTTTCTTTCATTCTTATTTATTATTTTGAATTTATCATATTTTAATATATTACAACAATTACAATCTTAATTATGAAATGGGGATGTAGCTGAATTGGTAGAGCGCTCGCTTAACATGCGAGATGTACGAGCTTCAATACCCCGCATCTCTAAAATATTTTTACCAGACAACTCAGCAATAAAATTTAGGGTGTTTTAATAATTTTCAAGAATTTCTTATTTTCATTCATATTTATTTATTATTTTCAATTTTTAATATTACTGTATTGAAACAATTATTATCATAGATAACAAATGGGTATGTAGCACAAACCGTAGAGTGCCTGCTTTGCATGTTAATGGTACGGGGTTCGATACCACGCATTTCTAAATTATTTTTATCCTCACAACACATCAATATATTTCGGGGTGTTTTGTCCTTTTCAGGAATTTCTTATTTTCTTTCATTTGTATTTACTATTCTTTAACTTATTACAACAATTACTCTCATTCTTAACAAATGGGGATGTAGCACAAACGGTAGAATGCTTGCTTTCACCAATATATGTTATGGTGTGTTGAATTCTTCTGCATTTCTTATTTTCTTTAATATTTATTTATTATTTTTAATTTTTAATTTTAATTTATTACAACAATTACTTTCGTAATTAACAACTGGGGATGCAGCTCGAACGGTAGCGTGCTTACTTTGCATTCAAGGGGTACGTGGATCGATACATTGCATTTCCAAATTATTTTTATCTTCACCACTCACCAATATATTTTAGGGTGTTTTTAAACTTTACAAGAATATCTTATTTTCTTTCATTTTTATTTATTATTTTTAATTTTTAATTTTTTGTATTACAACAGCAACTTTCATAACTAACAAATGGGGATGTAGCCAAACAGAAGAGGACTCGCTTTGCATGTTAGAAGTATGGGGTTCGATAAACCGCATTTCCAAATTATTTTTTTCCTGACAAATCACCAATATATTTTAAGGTGTTTTGATCTTTTTAGGAATTTCTTATTTTCTTTCATATTCATTTATTATTCTTAATTTTTAATTTTAATTCATTAATACAATTACATTCATAATTAACAAACGGGGGCGCAGCTCAAACGGTAGAGCGCTTGCTTTGCATGCGAGAGGTACGGGGTTCGATACCCCGCATCACCAACTTATTGTTATCCTCAGAACTCGCTAATATATTTTAGGGTGTTTTGATCTTTTCTGGAATTTTTTATTTTCTTTGATTTTTATTTATTCTTTTTAATGTCTTACAACATTTACTATTATAATAGTCAAATGGGGATGTAGCTCAAATGGTAGAGCGCTCGCTTTGCATGCGAGAGGTACGGGGTTCGATACCCTGCATCTCCAAATTACTTTTATCCTCATAAGTCATCTATATATTTTAGGGTATTTTGATATTTTCAGGCATTTCTTATTTTCTTTCATATTTAATTATAATTTTTAATTTATTACAACAATTTTTATCACAATTAACAAATGGTCATTTTGCTCAAATGGAGGAACGCTCGCTCTACATGCAAGAGGTATGGGGATCGATACCCCGTATTTCTAAATTATTTTTATCTTAACAACTCACCAATATGTTTTAAGGTGTTTTGATCTTTTCAGGAATTTATTATTTTTTTCATATACATTTATTATTTTAATTTTTTTTTGGTTTAATTTATTACATCATTACCATCATAATTAACAAATGGGGACGTAGCTGAAACGGTAGAGTGCTTGCTTTGCTTGCAAGAGGTATGAGGCTCGATACACCGCATTTCCAAATTATTTTTATCCTCACAATTCAACAATATATTTTAGAGTATTTTTATCTTTTCTACAAATTTCTTCTTTTCTTTCATTTTTATTTTTTATTTTTTATTAGGTTTAGTTTATTATAACGATTACTATCATAGATAACAAATGGGTATGTAGCACGAACCGTAGAGTGCCCGCTTTGCATGTTAGTGGTACGGGGTTCGATACCCTGCATTTCTAAATTATTTTTATCCTCACAACACATCAATATATTTCAGGGTGTTTTGACCTTTTCAGGAATTTCTTATTTTCTTTCATATGTATTTACTATTTTTTAACTTAATACAACAATTACTCTCATTATTAACAAATGGGGATGTAGCTCAAACGGTAGAATGCTTGCTATGCATGCGAGAGGTACAACAACCGATACTCCGCATCTCCAAATTGTTTTTATCTTCACAATTCACCAATATATGTTAAGGTGTGTTGAACTTTTCTGGAATTTCTTAGTTTCTTTAATATTTATTTATTATTTTTAATTTTTAATTTTAATTTATTACAACAATTACTTTCGTAATTCACAACTGGGGATGTAGCTCGAACGGTAAAGCGCTTACTTTGCATTCAAGGGGTACGTGCATCGATACATTGTATTTCCAAATTATTTTTATCCTCACAACTCACCAATATTTTTTAGTTTGTTTTTAAACTTTACAAGAATATCTTATTTTCTTTCATTTTTAATTTTTAATTTTTTGAATTACAACAACAACTATCATAACTAACAAATGGGGATGTAGCAAAAATAGAAGAGGGCTCGCTTTGCATGTTACAAGTATGGGGTTCAATAAACCGCATTTCCAAATTATTTTCATCCTGAGAACTCACCAATATATTTTAAGGTATTTTGATCTTTTTAGGAATTTCTTATTTTCTTTCATATTCATTTATTATTTTTATTTTTTATTTTTAATTTACTAAAACAATTACAATCATAATTAACAAACGGGGGCGTAGCTCAAACGGTAGAGCGCTTGCTTTGCAAGCAAGAGGTACGGGGATGGATAAACCGCATCTCCAAATTGTTTTTATCTTCACAACTGACCAATATATTTTAGGGTGTTTTGAAGTTTTCAGGAAATTCTAATTTTCTATCATTTTTATTTATTATTTTAAATTTTTTTGGTTTAGTTTATTATAACGATTATTATCACAATGAACAAATGGGGATGTTGCACAAACGTTAGAGCGCTTTTTTTGCATGCAAGAGGTACGGGGATCGATACACTGCATTTCCAAATTATTTTTATCCTCACAACTCACCAATATATTTGATTATTATTTTTAATTTTTAGGTGTAATTTATTACAACAATTACTATCTTAATTAACAAATGGGGATGTAGCTCAAATGAAAGAGTGCTCGCTTAGCATGAGAGAGGTACGGGGTTCGGTACCCCGCGTCTCCTACTTATTGTTATCCACACAACTTGCTAATATATTTTAGGGTGTTTTGATCTTTTCTGGAATTTTTTATTTTCTTTGATTTTTATTTATTCTTTTTAATGTCTTACAACATTTACTATTATAATAATCAAATGGGGATGTAGCTCAAATGGTAGAGCGCTCGCTTAGCATGTGAGAAGTACGGGGTTCGATACCCCGCATCTCCAACTTATTGTTATCCTCAGAACTCGCTAATATATTTTAGGGTGTTTTGATCTTTTCTGATATTTTTTATTTTCTTTGATTTTTATTTATTCTTTTTAATGTCTTACAACATTTACTATTATAATGATCAAATGGGGATGTAGCTCAAATGGTAGAGCGCTCGCTTTGCATGCGAGAGGTACGGGGTTTGATACCCCGCATCTCCAAATTACTTTTATCCCCATAAGTCATCAATATATTTTAGGGTGTTTTGATATTTTCAATAATTTCTTATTTTCTTTCATATTTAATTATTATTTTTAATTTGCTACAACAATTTTTTTCACAATTAGCAAATGGGCATTTTGATCAAACGGAGGAATGCTCGCTCTACATGCAAGAGGCACGGGGATCGATACCCCGTATCTCAAAATTATTTTTATCTTCACAACTCACCAATATGTTTTAAGGTGTTTAGGTCTTTTCAGGAATTTATTATTTTTTTTTCATATGAATTTACTATTTTAAATTTTTTTTTGGTTTAATTTATTACAACAATTACCATCATAATTAACAAATGGGGACGTAGCTGAAATGGTAGAGTGCTTGCTTTGCTTGCAAGAGGTACGAGGCTCGATACACCGCATTTCCAAATTATTTGTATCCTCACAATTCACCAATATATTTAGAGTATTTTGATTTTTTCTACAAATTTCTTCTTTTCTTTCATTTTTATTTTTTTATTTTTTTTAGGTTTAATTTATTATAACGATTACTATCATAGTTAAGAAATGGGGATGTATCACAAATGGTAGATTGCTCGATTTGGTTATTAGAGGTACGTGGTTCGATACATGCATTTCCAAATCATTTTTGTCCTCACAACTCTCCAATATATTTTATGGTGTTTTGATCTTTTCAGGAAATTCTTATTTTCTTTTTTATTCATTTATTATTTTCAATTTCTAATTTTAACTTATTACAAAAATTACTATCATAATTAATGATTGGGGACGTAGCTCAAATAGTAGAGCTCTTGCTTTGCATACAAGAGGTTCGAGGTTCGTTACCCCCCATCAGAAAATTATTTTTATACTCTCAACTCACCAATATGTTTTAGGGTGTTTTGATATTTTGGGGAATTTATTATTTTCTTTTATTTATTTTTGTTATTTATTATTTTTTAATTTTTAATTTTAATTTATTATAAATATCACTATCATAATTAAGGAATGGGGACGTAGCTCATATAGTAGACTGCTCGCTTTGCATGTGAGAGTTTCGATCTTCGATACCCCGCATCTCATAGTTATTTTTATCCTCCCAACTCATCAATATATTTTAGAGTGTCTTGATCTTCTTAAGAATTTCTTATTTTCTTTGATTTTTCTTTATTATTTTTAATTTTTTGGTTTTAATTTATTATAACAATTACCATCATAATTAACAAATGGGGATGTAGCTTAAATGGTAGAGCGCTTGTTTTGCATGCGAGAGGTATGGGTTTCGGTACACTGCATCTCCAAATTATTTTTATCGTCACAAATGAACAATATATTTTAGGGTGATTTGATATTTTCAGCAATTTCTTATTTTCTTTCATTCTTATTTATTATTTTGAATTTATCAAATTTTAATATATTACAACAATTACTATCGTAATTATCAAATGGGGATGTAGCTGAATTGGTAGAGCGCTCGCTTAACATGCGAGATGTACGAGCTTCAATACCCCGCATCTCTAAAACATTTTTACCTCACAACTCAGCAATAAAATTTAGGGTGTTTTAATAATTTTTAAGAATTTCTTATTTTCATTATTATTTATTTATTATTTTTAATTTTTAATTTTACTGTTTTGAAACAATTATTATCATAGATAACAAATGGGTATGTAGCACAAACCGTAGAGTGCCCGCTTTGCATGTTAATGGTAAGGGGTTCGATACCACGCATTTCTAAATTATTTTTATCCTCACAACACATCAATATATTTCGGGGTGTTTTGTCCTTTTCAGGAATTTCTTATTTTCTTTCATTTGTATTTACTATTCTTTAACTTATTACAACAATTACTCTCATTATTAACAAATGGGGATGTAGCACAAATGGTAGAATGCTTGCTTTCACCAATATATGTTATGGTGTGTTGAACTCTTCTGCATTTCTTATTTTCTTTAATATTTATTTATTATTTTTAATTTTTAATTTTAATTTATTACAACAATTACTTTCGTAATTAGCAACTGGGGATGTAGCTCGAACGGTAGCGCGCTTACTTTGCATTCAAGGGGTACGTGGATCGATACATTGCATTTCCAAATTATTTTTATCTTCACCACTCACCAATATATTTTAGGGTGTTTTTAAACTTTACAAGAATATCTTATTTTCTTTCATTTTTATTTATTATTTTTAATTTTTAATTTTTTGTATTACAACAACAACTTTCATAACTAACAAATGGGGATGTAGCCAAACAGAAGAGGACTCGCTTTGCATGTTAGAAGTATGGGGTTCGATAAACCGCATTTCCAAATTATTTTTTTCCTGACAAATCACCAATATATTTTAAGGTGTTTTGATCTTTTTAGGAATTTCTTATTTTCTTTCATATTCATTTATTATTCTTAATTTTTAATTTTAATTCATTAATACAATTACATTCATAATTAACAAACGGGGGCGCAGCTCAAACGGTAGAGCGCTTGCTTTGCATGCGAGAGGTACGGGGTTCGATACCCCGCATCACCAACTTATTGTTATCCTCAGAACTCGCTAATATATTTTAGGGTGTTTTGATCTTTTCTGGAATTTTTTATTTTCTTTGATTTTTATTTATTCTTTTTAATGTCTTACAACATTTACTATTATAATAGTCAAATGGGGATGTAGCTCAAATGGTAGAGCGCTCGCTTTGCATGCGAGAGGTACGGGGTTCGATACCCCGCATCTCCAAATTACTTTTATCCTCATAAGTCATCTATATATTTTAGGGTATTTTGATATTTTCAGGCATTTCTTATTTTCTTTCATATTTATTTATTATTTTTAATTTATTACAACAATTTTTATCACAATTAGCAAATGGTCATTTTGCTCAAATGGAGGAACGATCGCTCTACATGCAAGAGGTATGGGGATCGATACCCCGTATCTCAAAATTATTTTTATCTTAACAACTCACCAATATGTTTTAAGGTGTTTTGATCTTTTCAGGAATTTATTATTTTTTTCATATACATTTATTATTTTAATTTTTTTTCTTTAATTTATTACATCATTACCATCATAATTAACAAATGGGGACGTAGCTGAAACGGTAGAGTGCTTGCTTTGCTTGCAAGAGGTACGAGGCTCAATACACCACATTTCCAAATTATTTTTATCCTCACAATTCAACAATATATTTTAGAGTATTTTTATCTTTTCTACAAATTTCTTCTTTTTTTTCATTTTTATTTTTTATTTTTTATTAGGTTTAGTTTATTATAACGATTATTATCATAGATAACAAATGGGTATGTAGCACGAACCGTAGAGTGCCTGCTTTGCATGTTAGTGGTACGGGGTTCGATACCCTGCATTTCTAAATTATTTTTATCCTCACAACACATCAATATATTTCAGGGTGTTTTGACCTTTTCAGGAATTTCTTATTTTCTTTCATATGTATTTACTATTTTTTAACTTATTACAACAATTACTCTCATTATTAACAAATGGGGATGTAGCTCAAACGGTAGAATGCTTGCTATGCATGCGAGAGGTACATCAACCGATACTCCGCATCTCCAAATTGTTTTTATCTTCACAATTCACCAATATATGTTAAGGTGTGTTGAACTTTTATGGAATTTCTTATTTTTTTAATCTTTATTTATTAATTTTAATTTTTAATTTTAATTTATTACAACAATTACTTTCGTAATTAACAACTGGGGATGTCGTTCGAACGGTAAAGCGCTTACTTTGCATTCAGGGGGTATGTGGATCGATACATTGCATTTCCAAATTATTTTTATCCTCACAACTCACCAATCTATTTTAGTGTGTTTTTAAACTTTACAATAATATCTTATTTTCTTTCACTTTTTTTTCTTATTTTTAATTTTTAATTTTTTTATTACAACAGCAACTATCATAACTAACAAATGGGGATGTAGCAAAAATAGAAGAGGGCTCGCTTTGCTTGTTAGAAGTATGGGGTTCGATAAACCGCATTTCGAAATTATTTTTATCCTGACAACTCACCAATATATTTTAGGTGTTTAATTTTTTAGGAATTTCTTATTTTCATTCATATTCATTTATTATTTTTAATTTTTAATTTTAATTTATTAATGCAATTACAATCATAATTAACAAACGGGGGCGTAGCTCAAACCGTAGAGCGCTTGCTTTGCAAGCAAGAGGTACGGGGATGGATAAACCGCATCTCCAAATTGTTTTTATCCTCACAACTGACCCATATATTTCAGGGTCTTTTGATGTTTTCAGGAAATTCTAATTTTCTATCATTTTTATTTATCCTTTTAAAAATTTTCGGTTTAGTTTATTATAACGATTATTATCATAATGAACAAATGGGGATGTTGCTCAAACGTTAGAGCGCTTGCTTTGCATGCAAGAGGTACGGGGATCGATACACCGCATTTCCAATTTATTTTTATCCTCACAACTCACCAATATATTTGATTATTATTTTTAATTTTTAAATGTAATTTATTACAACAATTACTATCTTAATTAACAAATGGGGATGTAGTTCAAATGGAAGTGTGCTCGCTTAACATGCGAGAGGTGCAAGCGCTCTTCTATTTTTTGCTACATCCCCATTTGTTAGTTATGATAGTTGCTGTTGTAATAAAAAAATTAAAAATTAAAAATAAGAAATAAAAACGAAAGAAAATAAGATATTATTGTAAAGTTTAAAAACACACTAAAATAGATTGGTGAGTTGTGAGGATAAAAATAATTTGGAAATACAATGTATCGATCCACATACCCCCTGAATGCAAAGTAAGCGCTTTACCGTTCGAACTACATCCCCAGTTGTTAATTACGAAAGTAATTGTTGTAATAAATTTAAATTAATAAATAAATATTAAAAAAATAAGAAATTCCATAAAAGTTCAACACACCTTAACATATATTGGTGAATTGTGAAGATAAAAACAATTTGGAGATGCGGAGTATCGGTTGATGTACCTCTCCCATGCATAGCAAGCATTCTACCGTTTGAGCTACATCCCCATTTGTTAATAATGAGAGTAATTGTTGTAATAAGTTAAAAAATAGTAAATACATATGAAAGAAAATAAGAAATTCCTGAAAAGGTCAAAACACCCTGAAATATATTGATGTGTTGTGAGGATAAAAATAATTTAGAAATGCAGGGTATCGAACCCCGTACCACTAACATGCAAAGCGGGCACTCTACGGTTCGTGCTACATACCCATTTGTTATCTACGATAGTAATCGTTATAATAAACTAAACCTAATAAAAAATAAAAAATAAAAATGAAAGAAAAGAAGAAATTTGTAGAAAATATAAAAATACTCTAAAATATATTGTTGAATTGTGAGGATAAAAATAATTTGGAAATGCGGTGTATTGAGCCTCGTACCTCTTGCAAGCAAAGCAAGCACTCTACCGTTTCAGCTACGTCCCCATTTGTTAATTATGATGGTAATGATGTAATAAATTAAACCAAAAAAAAATTAAAATAATAAATGCATATGAAAAAAATAATAAATTCCTGAAAAGATCAAAACACCTTAAAACATATTGGTGAGTTGTTAAGATAAAAATAATTTAGAGATACGGGGTATCGATCCCCATACCTCTTGCATGTAGAGCGATCGTTCCTCCATTTGAGCAAAATGATCATTTGCTAATTGTGATAAAAATTGTTCTAATAAATTAAAAATAATAAATAAATATGAAAGAAAATAAGAAATGCCTGAAAATATCAAAATACCCTAAAATATATAGATGACTTATGAGGATAAAAGTAATTTGGAGATGCAGGGTATCGAACCCCGTACCTCTCGCATGCAAAGCGAGCGCTCTACCATTTGAGCTACATCCCCATTTGACTATTATAATAGTAAATGTTGTAAGACATTAAAAAGAATAAATAAAAATCAAAGAAAATAAAAAATTCCAGAAAAGATCAAAACACCCTAAAATATATTAGCGAGTTCTGAGGATAACAATAAGTTGGTGATGCGGGGTATCGAACCCCGTACCTCTCGCATGCAAAGCAAGCGCTCTACCGTTTGAGCTACGCCCCCGTTTGTTAATTATGAATGTAATTGTATTAATGAATTAAAATTAAAAATTAAGAATAATAATGAGAGTAATTGTTGTAATAAGTAAGCATTCTACCGTTTGTGCTACATCCCCATTTGTTAATAATGAGAGTAATTGTTGTAATAAGTTAAAGAATAGTAAATACAAATGAAAGAAAATAAGAAATTCCTGAAAAGGACAAAACACCCCGAAATATATTGATGTGTTGTGAGGATAAAAATAATTTAGAAATGCGTGGTATCGAACCCCGTACCATTAACATGCAAAGCGGGCACTCTACGGTTTGTGCTACATACCCATTTGTTATCTATGATAATAATTGTTTCAATACAGTAAAATTAAAAATTAAAAATAATAAATAAATATGAATGAAAATAAGAAATTCTTGAAAATTATTAAAACACCCTAAATTTTATTGCTGAGTTGTGAGGTAAAAATATTTTAGAGATGCGCGGTATTGAAGCTCGTACATCTCGCATGTTAAGTGAGCGCTCTACCAATTCAGCTACATCCCCATTTGATAATTAGGATAGTAATTGTTGTAATATATTAAAATTTGATAAATTCAAAATAATAAATAAGAATGAAAGAAAATAAGAAATTCCTGAAAATATCAAATCACCCTAAAATATATTGTTCATTTGTGACGATAAAAATAATTTGGAGATGCAGTGTACCGAAACCCATACCTCTCGCATGCAAAACAAGCGCTCTACCATTTAAGCTACATCCCCATTTGTAAATTATGATGGTAATTGTTATAATAAATTAAAACCAAAAAATTAAAAATAATAAAGAAAAATCAAAGAAAATAAGAAATTCTTAAGAAGATCAAGACACTCTAAAATATATTGATGAGTTGGGAGGATAAAAATAACTATGAGATGCGGGGTATCGAAGATCGAAACTCTCACATGCATAGCGAGCAGTCTACTATATGAGCTACGTCCCCATTCCTTAATTATGATAGTGATATTTATAATAAATTAAAATTAAAAATTAAAAAATAATAAATAACAAAAATAAATAAAAGAAAATAATAAATTCCCCAAAATATCAAAACACCCTATAACATATTGGTGAGTTGAGAGTATAAAAATAATTTTCTGATGGGGGGTAACAAACCTCGAACCTCTTGTATGAAAAGCAAGAGCTCTACTATTTGAGCTACGTCCCCAATCATTAATTATGATAGTAATTTTTGTAATAAGTTAAAATTAGAAATTAAAAATAATAAATGAATAAAATATATTGGAGAGTTGTGAGGACAATAATGATTTGGAAATGCATGTATCGAACCACGTACCTCTAATAACCAAATCGAGCAATCTACCATTTGTGATACATCCCCATTTCTTAACTATGATAGTAATCGTTATAATAAATTAAACCTAAAAAAATAAAAAAACAAAAATGAAAGAAAAGAAGAAATTTGTAGAAAAAATCAAAATACTCTAAATATATTGATGAATTGTGAGGATACAAATAATTTGAAATTGTTGTAGCAAATTAAAAATAATAATTAAATATGAAAGAAAATAAGAAATTTTTGAAAATATCAAAACACCCTAAAATATATTGATGACTTGTGGGGATAAAAGTAATTTGGAGATGCGGGGTAAGGAACCCCGTACCTCTCGCATGCAAAGCGAGCGCTCTACCATTTGAGCTACATCCCCATTTGATTATTATAATAGTAAATGTTGTAAGACATTAAAAAGAATAAATAAAAATCAAAGAAAATAAAAAATTCCAGAAAAGATCAAAACACCCTAAAATATATTAGCGAGTTCTGAGGATAACAATAAGTTGGTAATGCGGGGTTTCGAACCCCGTACCTCTCGCATGCTAAGCGAGCACACTTCCATTTGAACTACATCCCCATTTGTTAATTAAGATAGTAATTGTTGTAATAAATTACATTTACAAATTAAAAATAATAATCAAATATAGTGGTGAGTTGTGAGGATAAAAATAAATTGGAAATGCGGTGTATCGATCCCCGTACCTCTTGCATGCAAAGCAAGCACTCTAACGTTTGAGCAACATCCCCATTTGTTCATTATGATAATAATCATTTTAATAAACTAAACCGAAAATTTTTAAAAGGATAAATAAAAATGATAGAAAATTAGAATTTCCTAAAAACATCAAAACACCCTGAAATATATTGGTCAGTTGTGAGGATAAAAACAATTTGGAGATGCGGTTTATCCATCCCCGTACCTCTTGCTTGCAAAGCAAGCCCTCTTCTATTTTTGCTACATCCACATTTGTTAGTTACGATAGTTGCTGTTGTAATAAAAAAAATTAAAAATTAAAAATAAGAAATAAAAACGAAAGAAAATAAGATATTCTTGTAAAGTTTAAAAACACACTAAAATAGATTGGTGAGTTGTGAGGATAAAAATAATTTGGAAATGCAATGTATTGATCCACATACCCCATGAATGCAAAGTAAGCGCTTTACCGTTCGAGCTACATCCCCAGTTGTTAATTACGAAAGTAATTGTTGTAATAAATTAAAATTAAAAATTAAAATTAATAAATAAATATTAAAAAAATAAGATATTCCAGAATGGTTCAACACACCTTAACATATATTGGTGAATTGTGAAGATAAAAACAATTTGGATATGCGGAGTATCGGTTGATGTACCTCTCGGATGCATAGCAAGCATTCTACCGTTTGAGCTACATCCCCATTTGTTAATAATGAGAATAATTGTTTTAATAAGTAAAAAAAATAATAAATACATATGAAAGAAAATAAGAAATTCCTGAAAAGGTCAAAAGTCCTTTTCAGGAATTTCTTATTTTCTTTCATTTGTATTTACTATTCTTTAACTTATTACAACAATTACTCTCATTATTAACAAATGGGGATGTAGCTCAAACGGTAGAATGCTTGCTTTCACCAATATATGTTATGGTGTGTTGAACTCTTCTGCATTTCTTATTTTCTTTAATATTTATTTATTATTTTTAATTTTTAATTTTATTTTATTACAACAATTACTTTCGTAATTAACAACTGGGGATGTAGCTCGAACGGTAGCGCGCTTACTTTGCATTCAAGGGGTACGTGGATCGATACATTGCATTTCCAAATTATTTTTATCCCCACCACTCACCAATATATTTTAGGGTGTTTTTAAACTTTACAAGAATATCTTATTTTCTTTCATTTTTATTTATTATTTTTAATTTTTAATTTTTTGTATTACAACAGCAACTTTCAAAACTAACAAATGGGGATGTAGCAAAAATAGAAGACGGCTCGCTTTGCATGTTACAAGTATGGGGTTCAATAAACCGCATTTCCAAATTATTTTCATCCTGACAACTCACCAATATATTTTAAGGTATTTTGATCTTTTTAGGAATTTCTTATTTTCTTTCATATTCATTTATTATTTTTATTTTTTATTTTTAATTTACTAAAACAATTACAATCATAATTAACAAACGGGGGCGTAGCTCAAATGGTAGAGCACTTGCTTGGCAAGCAAGAAGTACGGGGATGGGTAAACCGCATCTCCAAATTGTTTTTATCTTCACAACTGACCAATATATTTTAGGGTGTTTTGAAGTTTTCAGGAAATTCTAATTTTCTATCATTTTTATTTATTATTTTTAATTTTTTCGGTTTAGTTTATTATAACGATTATTATCATAATGAACAAATGGGGATGTTGCACAAACGTTAGAGCGCTTGCTTTGCATGCAAGAGGTACGGGGATCGATACACTGCATTTCCAAATTGTTTTTATCCTCACAACTCACCAATATATTTGATTATTATTTTTAATTTTTAGGTGTAATTTATTACAACAATTACTATCTTAATTAACAAATGGGGATGTAGCTCAAATGAAAGAGTGCTCGCTTAGCATGCGAGAGGTACGGGGTTCGGTACCCCGCGTCTCCTACTTATTGTTATCCACACAACTTGCTAATATATTTTAGGGTGTTTTGATCTTTTTTGGAATTTTTTATTTTCTTTGATTTTTATTTATTCTTTTTAATGTCTTACAACATTTACTATTATAATAATCAAATGGGGATGTAGCTCAAATGGTAGAGGGCTCGCTTTGCATGCGAGAGGTACGGGGTTCGATACCCCGCATCTCCAAATTACTTTTATCCTCATAAGTCAACTATATATTTTAGGGTATTTTGATATTTTCAGGCATTTCTTATTTTCTTTCATTTTTAATTATTATTTTTAATTTATTACAACAATTTTTATCAGAATTAGCAAATGGGCATGTTGCTCAAATGGAGGAATGCTCGCTCTACATGCTAGAGGTACGGGGATCGATACCCCAAATCTCTAAATTATTTTTATCTTCACAACTCACCAATATGTTTTAAGGTGTTTTGATCTTTTCCAGAATTTATTTATTTTTTTTCATATACATTTATTATTTTAATTTTTTTTGTTTAATTTATTACATCAATTACCATCATAATTAACAAATGGGGACGTAGCTGAAACAGTAGAGTGCTTTCTTTGCTTGCAAGAGGTACGAGGCTCGATACACCGCATTTCCAAATTATTTGTATCCTCACAATTCACCAATATATTTAGAGTATTTTGATTTTTTCTACAAATTTCTTCTTTTCTTTCATTTTTATTTTTTTATTTTTTATAGGTTTAATTTATTATAACGATTACTATCATAGTTAAGAAATGGGGATGTTTCACAAATGGTTGATTGCTCGATTTGGTTATTAGAGGTACGTGGTTTGATACATGTATTTCCAATTCATTGTTGTCCTCACAACTCGCCAATATATTTTTTGGTGTTTTGATCTTTTCAGGAATTTCTTGTTTTATTTCTTATTCATTTATTATTTTAAATTTCTATTTTTAACTTATTACAAAAATGACTATCATAATTAACGATTGGGGACGTATTTCAAATAGTAGAGCTCTTGCTTTGCATGCAAGAGGTTCGAGGTTCGTTACCCCCCATCTGAAAATTATATTTATACTCTGAACTCACCAATATGTTTTAGGGTGTTTCGATCTTTTGGGGCAATTTAATATTTTCTTTCGTTTTTATTTATTATTTATTATTTTTTAGTTTTTAATTTCAATTTATTATAAATATCGCTATCATAATTAAGGAATGGGGACATAGCTCATATAGTAGACTGCTCGCTTTGCATGCGAGAGTTTCGATCTTTGATACCCCGCATCTCAAAGTTAATTTTATCCTCCCAACTCACCATTATATTTTAGAGTGTTTTGATCTTCTTAAGAATTTCTTATTTTCTTTGATTTTTCTTTATTATTTTTAATTTTTTAGTTTTAATTTATTATAACAGTTACTCTCATAAATAACAAATGGGGAAGTAGCTTAAATGGTAGAGCGCTTGTTTTGCATGCGTGATGTATGGGTTTCAGTACACTGCATCTCCAAATTATTTTAATCCTCACAAATGAACAATATATTTTAGGGTGATTTGATGTTTTCAGGAATTTATTATTTTCTTCCATTTTTATTTATTATTTTGAATTTATCAAATTTTCATATCTTACAACAATTACTATCTTAATTAACAAATGGGGATGTATCTGAAATGGTAGAGCGCTCGCTTAGCATGCAAGATGTACGATCTTGAATACCCCGCATCTCTAAAATATTTTTACCTCACAAATCAGCAATAAAATTTAGGGTGTTTTAATAATTTTCAAGAATTTCTTTTTTTTTCATATTTATTTATTATTTTTAATTTATAGTTTTATTGTATTGCAACAATTATTATCATAGATAACAAATGGGTATGTAGCACAAACCGTAGAGTGCCCCTTTCGCATGTTACTGGTATGGGGTTCTATACCCTGCATTTCTAAATTATTTTTATCCTCACAACTCGCTAATATACTATAGAGTACTGGTTTTGCTTGCAAGAAGTACGAGGCTCGATACACCGTATTTCCTAATTATTTTTATCCTCACAATTCACCAATATATTTTAGAGTATTTTGATCTTTTCTAGAAATTTCCTATTTTCTTTCATTTTTATTTTTTATTTTTTTTAGGTTTAATTTATTATAACGATTACTATCATAGTTAAGAAATGGGGATGTAGCACAAATTGTAGATTGCTCGCTTTGCTTGATAGAGGTATGTGGTTCGATATATGCATTTCCAAATCATTTTTGTTCTCACAACTCGCCAATATATTTTATGGTGTTTTGATGTTTTCAGGAATTTCTTATTTTCTTTCTTATTCATTTATTATTTTTAATTTCTAATTTTAACTTATTACAAAAATTACAATCTCAAATAACGATTGGGGACGTAGCTCAAATAGTAGAGCTCTTGCTTTGCATGCAAGAGGTTCAAGGTTCGTTACCCCCCCATCTGAAAATTATTTTTATACTCTCAACTCACCAATTTGTTTTTGGGTGTTTTGATCTTTTGGGGAATTTATTATTTTCCTTTATTTTTATTTGTTATTTTTTATTTGTTATTTTTTAATATTAATTTATTATAAATATCACTATCATAATTAAGGAATGGGGACGTAGCTCAAATAGTAGACTGCTTGCTTTGCATGCGAGAGTTTCGATCTTCGATACCCCGCATCTCAAAATTAATTTTATCCTCCCAACTCACCAATATATTTTAGAGTTTTTTTATCTTTTTAAGAATTTCTTATTTTCTTTGATTTTTCTTTGTTATTTTTAATTTTTTAGTTTTAATTTATTATAATAGTTACTATCATAATTAACAAATCGGGAAGTAGCTCAAATGGTAGAGCGCTCGCTTAGCATGCGAGAGGTACGGGGTTCGATACCCCACATCTCCAACTTATTGTTATCCTTACAACTCGCTAATATATTTTATGGTGTTTTAATAATTTTCAAGAATTTCTTTTTTCTTTCATATTTATTTATTATATTTAATTTTAATTTTATTGTATTGCAACAATTATTATCATAGATAACAAATGGCTATGTAGCACGAACCGTAGAGTGCCCGCTTTGTATGTTAGTGGTACGGGGTTCGATACCCTGTATTTCTAAATTATTTTTATCTTCACAACACATCTATATATTTCAGGGTGTTTTGACCTTTTCAGGAATTTCTTATTTTCTTTCATATGTATTTATTATTTTTTTACTTAATAAAACAATTATTCTCATTATTAACAAATGGGGATGTAGCTCAAACGGTAGAATGGTTGCTATACATGCGAGAGGTACATCAACCGATACTCCGCATCTCCAATTTGTTTTTATCTTCACAATTCACCAATATATGTTAAGGAGTGTTGAACTTTTCTGGAATTTCTTATTTTTTTAATATTTATTTATTAATTTTAATTTATTACAATAATTACTTTCGTAATTAAAATCTGGGGATGTAGCTCAAACGGTAAAGCTCTTACTTTGCATTCAAGGGGTATGTGGATCGATACATTGCATTTCCAAATTATTTTTATCCTCACAACTCACCAATCTATTTTAGTGTGTTTTAAAACTTTACAAGAATATCTTATTTTCTTTCATTTTTATTTCTTATTTTTAATTTTTAATTTTTTTTATTACAACAGCAACTATCGAAACTAACAAATGGGGATGTAGCAAATATAGAAGAGGCCTCGCTTTGCTTGTTAGAAGTATGGGGTTCGATAAACTGCATTTCAAAATTATTTTTATTCTGACAACTCACCAATATATTTTAGGTGTTTTGATTTTTTAGGAATTTCTTATTTTCTTTCATATTCATTTATTATTTATTATTTTTAATTTTAATTTATTAACACAATTACAATCATAATTAACAAACGGGAGCGTAGCTCAAACGGTAGAGCGCTTGCTTTGCAAGCAAGAGGTACGGGGATGGATAAACCGCATCTCCAAATTGTTTTTATCCTCACAACTGACCAATATATTTCAGGGTGTTTTGATGTTTTCAGGAAATTCTAATTTTCTATCATTTTTATTTATTCTTTTAAAAATTTTCGGTTTAGTTTATTATAACGATTATTATCATAATGAACAAATGGGGATGTTGCTCAAACGTTAGAGCGCTTGCTTTGCATGCAAGAGGTACGGGGATTGATACACCGCGTTTCCAAATTATTTTTATCCTCACAACTCACCAATAGATTTGATTATTATTTTTAATTTTTAAATGTAATTTATTACAACAATTACTATCTTAATTAACAAATGGGGATGTAGTTCAAATGGAAGTGTGCTCGCTTAGCATGCGAGAGGTACGGGGTTCGATACCCCACATCACCAACTTATTATAACGATTACTATCATAGTTAAAAATGGGGATGTATCACAAATGGTAGATTGCTCGATTTGGTTATTAGAGGTACGTGGTTCGATACATGCATTTCCAATTCATTTTTGTCCTCACAACTCTCCAATATATTTTATGGTGTTTTGATCTTTTCAGGAATTTCTTATTTTCTTTCTTATTCATTTAATATTTTTAATTTTTAATTTTAATTTATTACAAAAATTACAATCATAAATAACGATTGGGGACGTAGCTCAAATAGTAGAGCTCTTGCTTTGCATGCAAGAGGTTCGAGGTTCGTTACCCCCCATCTGAAAATTATTTTTATACTCTCAACTCACCAATATGTTTTATGGTGTTTTGATGTTTTGAGGAATTTATTATTTTCCTTTATTTTTATTTGTTATTTTTTAATATTAATTTATAATAAATATCACTATCATAATTAAGGAATGGGGACGTAGCTCAAATAGTAGACTGCTCGCTTTGCATGCGAGAGTTTCGACCTTCGATACCCCGCATTTCAAAGTTAATTTTATCCTCCCAACTCACCAATATATTTTAGAGTTTTTTGATCTTTTTAAGAATTTCTTATTTTCTTTGATTTTTCTTTGTTATTTTTAATTTATTATAACAGTTACTATCATAATTAACAAATCGGGAAGTTGCTCAAATGATAGAGCGCTCGCTTAGCATGTGAGAGGTACGGGGTTCGATACCCCACATCTCCAACTTATTGTTATCCTCAAAACTCGCTAATATATTTTAGGGTGTTTTAATAATTTTCAAGAATTTCTTTTTTCTTTCATATTTATTTATTATTTTTAATTTCTAATTTTATTGTATTGCAACAATTATTATCATAGATAACAAATGGGTATGTAGAACGAACCGTAGAGTGCCCGCTTTGCATGTTAGTGGTACGGAGTTCGATACCCTGCATTTCTAAATTTTTTTTATCTTCACAACACATCAATATATTTCATGGTGTTTTGACCTTTTCAGGAATTTCTTATTTTCTTTCATATGTATTTATTATTTTTTTACTTATTAAAACAATTATTCTCATTATTAACAAATGGGGATGTAGCTCAAACGGTAGAATGCTTGCTATGCATGTGAGAGGTACATCAATCGATACTCCGCATCTCCAAATTGTTTTTATCTTCACAATTCACCAATATATGTTAAGGTGTGTTGAACTTTTCTAGAATTTCTAATTTTTATAATATTTATTTATTAATTTTAATTTTTAATTTTAATTTATTACAACAATTACTTTCGTAATTAAAAACTGGAGATGTAGCTCGAACGGTAAAGCGCTTACTTTGCATTCAAGGGGTATGTGGATCGATACATTGCATTTCCAAATTATTTTTATCCTCACAACTCACCAATCTATTTTAGTGTGTTTTTAAACTTTACAAGAATATCTTATTTTCTTTCGTTTTTATTTCTTATTTTTAATTTTTAATTTTTTTATTACAACAGCAACTATCATAACTAACAAATGGGGATGTAGCAAAAATAGAAGAGGGCTCGCTTTGCTTGTTTGAAGTATGGGATTTGATAAACCGCATTTCGAAATTATTTTTATCCTGACAACTCACCAATATATTTTAGGTGTTTCGATTTTTTAGGAATTTCTTATGTTCTTTCATATTCATTTATTATTTTTAATTTTTAATATTAATTTATTAATACAATTACAATCATAATTAACAAACGGGGGCGTAGCTCAAATGGTAGAGCGCTTGCTTTGCAAGCAAGAGGTACGGGGATGGATAAACTGCATCTCCAAATTGTTTTTATCCTCACAACTGACCAATATATTTCAGGGTGTTTTGATGTTTTTAGGAAATTCTAATTTTCTATCATTTTTATTTATTCGTTTAAAATTTTTCGGTTTAGTTTATTATAACAATTATTATCATAATGAACAAATGGGGATGTTGCTGAAACGTTAGAGCGCTTGCTTTGCATGCAAGAGGTACGGGGATCGATACACTGCATTTCCAATTTATTTTTATCCTCACAACTCACCCATATATTTGATTATTATTTTTAATTTTTAAGTGTAATTTATTACAACAATTACTATAATAATTAACAAATGGGGATGTAGCTCAAATGGAAGAGTGCTCGCTTAGCATGCGAGAGGTACGGGGATCAATACCCCGCATCTCCAAATTACTTTTATCCTCATAAGTCTACTATATATTTTAGGGTATTTTGATATTTTCAGGCATTTTTTATTTTCTTTCATTTTTAATTATTATTTTTAATTTATTACAACAATTTTTATCAGAATTAGCAAATGGGCATGTTGCTCAAATGGAGGAATGCTCGATCTACATGCAAGAGGTACGGGGATCGATACCCCATATCTCTAAATTATTTTTATCTTCACAACTCACCAATATGTTTTAAGGAGTTTTGATCTTTTCCGGAATTTATTATTTTTTTTCATATACATTTATTATTTTAATTTTTTTTGTTTAATTTATTACATGAATTACCATCGTAATTAACAAATGGGGACGTAGCTGAAACGGTAGAGTGCTTGCTATGCTTGCAAGAGGTACGAGGCTCGATACACCGCATTTCCAAATTATTTTTATCCTCACAATTCACCAATATATTACATCAATTACCTTCGTAATTAACAAATGGGGACGTAGCTGAAACGGTAGAGTGCTTGCTTTGCTTGCAAGAGGTACGAGGCTCGATACACCGCATTTCCAAATTATTTTGATCTTTTCTATAAATTTCTTCTTTTCTTTCATTTTTATTTATTATTTTTTTAGGTTTAATTTTTTATAACGATTACTATCATAGTTAAGAAATGGGGATGTAACACAAATGGTAGACTGCTCGCTTTGCTTGATAGAGGTACGTGGTTCGATACATGCATTTCCAAATCATTTTTGTCCTCACAACTCGCCAATATATTTTATGAAATTTTGATCTTTTCAGGAATTTCTTATTTTCTTTCTTATTCATTTATTATTTTTAATTTCTAATTTTAACTTATTACAAAAATTACTATCATAATTAACGATTGGGGACGTAGCTCAAATAGTAGAGCCCTTGCTTTGCATGCAAGAGGTTCGAGGTTCGTTACCCCCCATCTGAAAATTTTTTTTATACTCTGAACTCACCAATATGTTTTAGGGTGTTTTGATCTTTTGGGGAATTTATTATTTACTTTTATTTTTATTTGTTATTTTTAATTTTTTAATTTTTAATTTTAATTTATTATAAATATCACTATCATAATTAAGGAATGGGGATGTAGCTCATATAGTAGACTGCTCGCTTTGCATGCGAGAGTTTCGATCTTCGATACCCCGCATCTCAAAGTTAATTTTATCCACCCACCTCACCAATATATTTTAGAGTGTTTTGATCTTCTTAAGAATTTCTTATTTTCTATGATTTTTATTTATTATTTTTAATTTTTAAGTTTTAATTTATTATAACAATTACTATCATAATTAACAAATGGGGAGGTAGCTTAAATGGTAGAGAGCTTGTTTTGCATTCGAGAGGTATGGGTTTCGGTACACTGTATCTCCAAATTATTTTTATCCTCACACTTGAACAATATGTTTTAGTGTGATTTGATATTTTCAGGAATTTCTTATTTTCTTTAATTTTTATTTATTATTTTGAATTTATCATTATTTAATATATTACAACAATTACAATCTTAATTAAGAAATGGGGATGCAGCTGAAATGGTAGAGCGCTCGCTTAGCATGCGAGATGTACGAGCTTCAATACCCCGTATCTCTAAAATATTTTTACCTCACAACTCAGCAATAAAATTTAGGGTGTTTTAATATTTTTCAAGAATTTCTTATTTTCATTCATATTTCTATATTATTTTTAATTTTTAATTTTATTGTATTCTTACAATTATTAACATAGATAACAAATGGGTATGTAGCACAAACCGTAGAGTGCCCGCTTTGCATGTTAATGGTACGGGGTTCGATACCCCACATTTCTAAATTATTTTTATCCTCACAACACATCAATTTATTTCAGGGTGTTTTGACCTTTACAGGAATTTCTTATTTTCCTTCATATGTATTTACTATTTTTTTACTTATTACAACAATTACTCTCATTATTAACAAATGGGGATGTAGATCAAATGGTAGAACTTTTATCTTCACATTCGATCTTCGATACCCCATATCTCCAAATTGTTTTTATCTTCACAATTCACCAATATATGTTAAGGTGTGTTGAACTTTTCTGGAATTTCATAGTTTCTTTAATATTTATTTATTATTTTTAATTTTTAATTTTAATTTATTACAACAATTACTTTCGTAATTCACAACTGGGGATGTAGCTCGAATGGTAAAGCGCTTACTTTGCATTCAAGGGGTACGTGGATCGATACATTGCATTTCCAAATTATTTTTATCCTCACAACTCACCAATATTTTTTAGGTTGTTTTTAAACTTTTCAAGAATATCTTATTTTCTTTCATTTTTAATTATTATTTTTAATTTTTAATTTTTTGTATTACAACAACAACTATCATAACTAACAAATGGGGATGTAGCATAAATAGAAGAGGGCTCGCTTTGCATGTTACAAGTATGGGGTTCAATAACTGCATTTCCAAATTATTTTCATCCTGACAACTCACCAATATATTTTAAGGTATTTTGATCTTTTTAGGAATTTCTTATTTTCTTTAACATTCATTTATTAGTTTTATTTTTTATTTTTAATTTACTAAAACAATTACAATCATAATTAACAAACAGGGGCGTAGCTCAAACGGTAGAGCGCTTGCTTTGCAAGCAAGAAGTACGGGGATGGATAAACCGCATCTCAAAATTGTTTTTATCTTTACAACTGACCAATATATTTTAGGGTGTTTTGAAGTTTTCAGGAAATTCTAATTTTCTATCATTTTTATTTATTATTTTAAAATTTTTCGGTTTAGTTTATTATAACGATTATTATCATAATGACCAAATGGGGATGTTGCACAAACGTTAAAGCGCTTGCTTTGTATGCAAGAGGTACGGGGATCGATACACCGCATTTCCAAATTATTTTTATCCTCACAACTCACCAATATATTTGATTATTATTTTTAATTTTTAGGTGTAATTTATTACAACAATTACTATCTTAATTAACAAATGGGGATGTAGCTCAAATGAAAGAGTGCTCGCTTAACATGCGAGAGGTTCGGGGTTCGGTACCCTGCGTCTGCTACTTATTGTTATCCACACAACTTGCTAATATATTTTAGGGTGTTTTGATCTTTTCTGGAATTTTTTATTTTGTTTGATTTTTATTTATTCTTTTTAATGTCTTACAACATTTACTATTATAATAAGCAAATGGGGATGTAGCTAAAATGGTAGAGCGCTCGCTTAGCATGTAAGACGTACGGGGTTCGATACCCCGTATCTCCAACTTATTGTTATCCTCAGAACTCGCTAATATATTTTAGGGTGTTTTGATCTTTTCTGGAAATTTTTATTTTCTTTGATTTTTATTTATTTTTTTTAATGTCTTACAACATTTACTATTATAATGATCGAATGGGGATGTAGCTCAAATGGTAGAGCACTCACTTTGCATGCGAGAGGTATGGGGTTCGATACCCCGCATCTCCAAATTACTTTTATCCTCATAAGTCAACTATATATTTTTGGGTATTTTGATATTTTCAGGCATTTCTTATTTTCTTTCATATTTAATTATTATTTTTAATTTATTACAACAATTTTTATCAGAATTAGCAAATGGGCATGTTCCTCAAATGGAGGAATGCTCGCTCTACATGCAAGAGGTACAGGGATCGATACCCCATATCTCTAAATTAGTTTTATCTTCGGAACTCACCAATATGTTTTAAGGTGTTTTGATCTTTTTCGGAATTTATTATTTTTTTTCATAGACAATTCTTATTTTAATTTTTTTTGCTTAATTTATTACAACAATTACCATCATAATTAACAAATGGGGACGTAGCTGAAACGGTAGAGTGCTTGCTTTGATTGCAAGAGGTACGAGGCTCGATACACCGCATTTCCAAATTATTTTTATCCTCACAATTCACCAATATATTTTAGAGTATTTTGATCTTTTCTAGAAATTTCTTCTTTTCTTTCATTTTTTTTTTAGGTTTAATTTATTATAACGATTACTATCATAGTTAAGAAATGAGGATGTAGCACAAATGGTAGATTGCTCGCTTTGCTTGTTAGAGGTACGTGGTTCCTTTGCATGCGAGAGTTTCGATCTTCGATACCCCACATCTCAAATTTAATTTTATCCTCCCAACTCACCAATATATTTTAGAGTGTTTTGATCTTCTTAAGAATTTCTTATTTTCTTTGATTTTCCTTTATTATTTTTAAATTTTTAGTTTTAATTTATTATAACAGTTACTCTCATAATTAACAAATGGGGAAGTAGTTTAAATGGTAGGGCGCTTGTTTTTTATGCGTGAGGTATGGGATTCAGTACACCGCATCTCCAAATTATTTTAATCCTCACAAATGAACAATATATTTTAGGGTGATTTGATATTTTCAGGAATTTATTATTTTCTTCCATTTTTAGTTATTATTTTGAATTTATCAAATTTTAATATATTACAACAATTTCTATCTTAATTAACAAATGGGGATGTATCTGAAATGGTAGAGCGCTCGCTTAGCATGCGAGATGTACGATCTTGAATACCCCGCTTCTCTAAAATATTTTTACCTCACAACTCAGCAATAAAATTTAGGGTGTTTTAATAATTTTCAAGAATTTCTTTTTTTTTCATATTTATTTTTAATTTTTAATTTCTAATTTTATTGTATTGCAACAATTATTATCAAAGATAACAAATGGGTATGTAGCACGAACCGTAGAGTGCCCCTTTTGCATGTTAATGGTACGGGGTTCGATACCCTGCATTTCTAAATTATTTTTATCCTCACAACTCGCTAATATACTGTAGAGTACAGGCTTTGCTTGGAAGAGGTACGAGACTCGATACACCGCCTTTCCTAATTATTTTTATCCTCACAATTCACCAATATATTTTAGAGTATTTTGATCTTTTCTAGAAATTTCTTATTTCTTTCATTTTTATTTTTTAATTTTTTTAGGTTTAATTTATTATAACGATTACTATCATAGTTAAGAAATGTGGATGTAGCACAAATGGTAGATTGCTCGCTTTGCTTGATAGAGGTACGTGGTTCGATATATGCATTTCCAAATCATTTTTGTCCTCACAACTCGCCAATATATTTTATGGTGTTTTGATGTTTTCAGGAATTTCTTATTTTCTTACTTATTCATTTATTATTTTTAATTTCTAATTTTAACTTATTACAAAAATTACAATCATAAATAACGATTGGGGACGTAGCTCAAATAGTAGAGCTCTTGCTTTGCATGCAAGAGGTTCGAGGTTTGTTACCCCCCATCTGAATATTATTTTTATATTATAAATATCACTATCATGATTAAGGAATGGGGACGTAGCTCAAATAGTAGACTGCTTGCTTTGCATGTGAGAGTTTCGATCTTCGATACCCCGCATCTCAAAGTTAATTTTATCCTCCCAACTCACTAATATATTTTTGAGTTTTTTTATCTTTTTAAGAATTTCTTATTTTCTTTGATTTTTCTTTGTTATTTTTAATTTTTTAGTTTTAATTTATTATAACAGTTACTATAATAATTAACAAATCGGGAAGTAGCTCAAATTGTAGAGCGCTCGCTTAGCATGCGAGAGGTACGGGGTTCGATACCCCACATCTCCAACTTATTCTTATCCTCAGAACTCGCTAATATATTTTAGGGTGTTTTAATAATTTTCAGGAATTTCTTTTTTCTTTCATATTTATTTATTATTTTTAATTTCTAATTTTATTGTATTGCAACAATTATTATCATAGATAACAAATGGGTATGTAGCACGAACCGTAGAGTGCCCGCTTTGCATGTTAGTGGTATGGGGTTCGATACCCTGCATTTCTAAATTAATTTTATCTTCACAATACATCAATATATTTCAGGGTGTTTTGACCTTTTCAGGAATTTCTTATTTTCTTTCATATATATTTATTATTTTTTTACTTATTAAAACAATTATTCTCATTATTAACAAATGGGGATGTAGCTCAAAAGGTAGAATGCTTGCTATGCATGCGAAAGGTACATCAACCGATACTCCGCATCTCCAAATTGTTTTTATCTTCACAATTCACCAATATATGTTAAGGTGTGATGAACTTTTCTGGAATTTCTTATTTTTTTAATATTTATTTATTAATTTTAATTTATTACAAAAATAACTTTCGTAATTAACAATTGGGGATGTAGATCGAACGGTAAAGCGCTTACTTTGCATTCAAGGGGTATGTGGATCGATACATTGCATTTCCAAATTATTTTTATCCTCACAACTCACCAATCTATTTTAGTGTGCTTTTAAACTTTACATGAATATCTTATTTTCTTTCATTTTTATTTCTTATTTTTTATTTTTAATTTTTTTTATTACAACAGCAACTATCATAACTAACAAATGGGGATGTAGCAAATATAGAAGAGGGCTCACTTTGCTTGTTAGAAGTATGGGGTTCGATAAACCGCATTTCGAAATTATTTTTATCCTTACAACTCACCAATATATTTTAGGTGTTTCGATTTTTTAGGAATTTCTTATTTTCTTTCATATTCATTTATTATTTTTAATTTTTAATTTTAATTTATTAATACAATTACAATCATAATTAACAAACGGGGGGCATAGCTCAAACGGTAGAGCGCTTGCTTTGCAAGCAAGAGGTACGGGGATGGATAAACTACATCTCCAAATTGTTTTTATCCTCACAACTGACCAATATATTTCAGGGTGTTATGATGTTTTCAGGAAATTCTAATTTTCTATCATTTTTATTTATTCTTTTAAAATTTTTCGGTTTAGTTTATTATAACGATTATTATCATAATGAACAAATGGGGATGTTGCTCAAACGTTAGAGCGCTTGCTTTGCATGCAAGAGGTACGGGGATCGATACCCCGCATTTCCAATTTATTTTTATCCTCACAACTCACCAATATATTTGATTATTATTTTTAATTTTTAAGTGTAATTTATTACAACAATTACTATAATAATTAACAAATGGGGATGTAGCTCAAATGGAAGAGTGCTCGCTAAGCATGCGAGAGGTACGGGGATTGCTACCCTGCATCTCCAACTTATTGCTATCCTCAGAACTCGCTAATATATTTTAGGTTGTTTTGATCTTTTCTATAATTTTTTATTTTCTTTGATTTTTATTTATTCTTTTTAATGTCTTACAACATTTACTATTATAATAATCAAATGGGGATGTAGCTCAAATGGTAGAGCGCTTGCTTTGCATGCGAGAGGTACGGGGTTCGATACCCCGCATCTCCAAATTACTTTTATCCTCATAAGTCAACTATATATTTTAGGGTATTTTGATATTTTCAGGCATTTCTTATTTTCTTTCATTTTTAATTATTATTTATAATTTATGACAACAATTTTTATCAGAATTAGCAAATGGGCATGTTGCTCAAATGGAGGAATGCTCGCTCTACATGCAAGAGGTACGGGGATCGATACCCCATATCTCTAAATTATTTTTATCTTCACAACTCACCAATATGTTTTAAGGTGTTTTGATCTTTTCCGGAATTTATTATTTTTTTTCATATACATTTATTATTTTAATTTTTTTTTGTTTAATTTATTACATCAATTACCATCATAATTAACAAATGGGGACGTAGCTGAAACGGTAGAATGCTTGCTTTGCTTGCAAGAGGTACGAGGCTCGATACACCGCATTTCCAAATTATTTTTATCCTCACAATTCACCAATATATTTTAGAGTATTTTGATCTTTTCTAGAAATTTCTTCTTTTCTTTCATTTTTTTTTTAGGTTTAATTTATTATAACGATTACTATCATAGTTAAGAAATGGGGATGTAGCACAAATGGTAGATTGCTCGCTTTGCTTGATAGAGGTACGTGGTTTTATATATGCATTTCCATATCATTTTTGTCCTCACAACTCGCCAATATATTTTATGGTGTTTTGATGTTTTCAGGAATTTCTTATTTTCTTTCTTATTCATTTAATATTTTTAATTTTTAATTTTAATTTATTACAAAAATTACAATCATAAATAACGATTGGGGACGTAGCTCAAATAGTAGAGCTCTTGCTTTGCATCCAAGAGGTTCGAGGTTCGTTACCCCCCATCTGAAAATTATTTTTATACTCTCAACTCACCAATATGTTTTAGGGTGTTTTGATCTTTTGTGGAATTTATTATTTTCCTTTATTTTTATTTGTTATTTTTTAATATTAATTTATTATAAATATCACTATCATAATTAAGGAATGGGGACGTAGCTCAAATAGTAGAATGCTCGCTTTGCATGCGAAAGTTTCGATCTTCGATACCTTGCATCTCAAAGTTAATTTTATCCTCCCAACTCACCAATATATTTTAGAGTTTTTTGATCTTTTTAAGAATTTCTTATTTTCTTTGATTTTTCTTTGTTATTTTTATTTTTTTAGTTTTAATTTATTATAACTGTTACTCACATAATTAACAAATGGGGAAGTAGCTTAAATGGTACAGCACTTGTTTTGCATGCGTGAGGTATGGGTTTCGGTACACCGCATCTCCAAATTATTTTAATCCTCACAAATGAACAATATATTTTAGGGTGATTTGATATTTTCAGGAATTTATTATTTTCTTCCATTTTTATTTATTATTTTGAATTATCAAATTTTAATATATTACAACAATTACTATCTTAATTAACAAATGGTGATGTAGCTGAAATGGTAGAGCGCTCGCTTAGCATGCGAGATGTACGATCTTGAATACCCCGCATCTCTAAAATATTTTTACCTCACAACTCAGCAATAAAATTTAGGGTGTTTTAATAATTTTCAAGAATTTATTTTTTTTCATATTATTTATTATTTTTAATTTCTAATTTTATTGTATTGCAACAATTATTATCATAGATAACAAATGGGTATGTAGCACGATCCGAAGAGTGCCCCTTTTGCATGTTATTGGTACGGGGTTCGATACCCTGCATTTCTAAATTATTTTTATCCTCACAACTCGCTAATATACTGTAGAGTACTGGCTTTGCTTCCAAGAGGTACGAGGCTCGATACACCGCATTTCCTAATTATTTCTATCCTCACAATTCACCAATATATTTTAGAGTATTATGATCTTTTCTAGAAATTTCCTATTTTCTTTCATTTTTATTTTTTAATTTTTTTAGGTTTAATTTATTATAACGATTACTATCATTGTTAAGAAATGGGGATGTAGCACAAATGGTAGATTGCTCGCTTTGCTTGATAGAGGTACATGGTTCGATATATGCATTACCAAATCATTTTTGTCCTCACAACTCACCAATATATTTTATGGTGTTTTGATGTTTTCAGGAATTTCTTATTTTCTTTCTTATTCATTTATTATTTTTAATTTCTAATTTTAACTTATTGCAAAAATTACAATCATAAATAACGATTGGGGACGTAGCTCAAATAGTAGAGCTAATGCTTTGCATGCAAGAGGTTCGAGGTTCATTACCCCCCATCGGAAAATTATTTTTATACTCTCAACACACCAATATGTTTTAGGGTGTTTTGATCTTTTGGGGAATTTATTATTTTCCTTTATTTTTATTTGTTATTTTTTAATATTAATTTATTATAAATATCACTATCATAATTAAGGAATGGGGACGTAGCTCAAATAGTAGACTGCTCGCTTTGCATGCGAGAGTTTCGATCTTCGATACCCCGCATCTCAAAGTTAATTTAATCCTCCCAACTCACTAATATATTTTTGAGTATTTTATCTTCTTAAGAATTTCTTATTTTCTTTGATTTTTCTTTGTTATTTTTAATTTTTTAGTTATAAATTATTATAACAGTTACTATCATAATTAACGAATCGGGAAGTAGCTCAAATGGTAGAGCGCTCGCTTAGCATGCGAGAGGTACGGGGTTCGATACCCCACATCTCCAACTTATTCTTATCCTCAGAACTCGCTAATATATTTTAGGGTGTTTTAATAATTTTCAAGAATTTCTATTTTCTTTCATATTTATTTATTATTTTTAATTTCTAATTTTATTGTATTGCAACAATTATTATCATAGATAACAAATGGGTATGTAGCACGAACCGTAGAGTGCCCGCTTTGCATGTTAGTGGTACGGGGTTCGATACCCTGCATTTCTAAATTATTTTTATCTTCACAACACATCAATATATTTCATGGTGTTTTGACCTTTTCTGGAATTTCTTATTTTCTTTCTTATGTATTTATTATTTTTTTACTTATTAAAACAATTATTCTCATTATTAACAAATGGGGATGTAGCTCTAACGGTAGAATGCTTGCTATGCATGCGAAAGGTACATCAACCGATACTCCGCATCTCCAAATTGTTTTTATCTTCACAATTCACCAATATATGTTTAGGTGTGTTGAACTTTCCTAGAATTTCTTATTTTTTTAATATTTATTTATTAATTTAAATTTTTAATTTTAATTTATTACAACAATTACTTTCGTAATTAACCACTGGGGATGTAGCTCGAACCGTAAAGCACTTACTTTGCATTCAAGGGGTATGTGGATCGATACATTGCATTTCCAAATTATTTTTATCCTCACAAATCACCAATCTATTTTAGTGTGTTTTTAAACTTTACAAGAATATCTTCTTTTGTTTCGTTTTTATTTCTTATTTTTAATTTTTAATTTTTTTTATTACAACAGCAACTAACATAACTAACAAATGGGGATGTAGCAAATATAGAAGAGGCCTCGCTTTGCTTGTTAGAAGTATGGGGTTCGATAACCGCATTTCCAAATTATTTTCATCCTGACAACTCACCAATATATTTTAAGGTATTTTGATCTTTTTAGGAATTTCTTATTTTCTTTCATATTCATTTATTATTTTTATTTTTTCTTTTTAATTTACTAAAACAATTACAATCATAATTAACAAACGGGGGCGTAGCTCAAAAGGTAGAGCGCTTGCTTTCAAGCAAGAGGTACGGGGATGGATAAACCGCATCTCCAAAATGTTTTTATCTTCACAACTGACCAATATATTTTAGGGTGTTTTGAAATTTTCAGGAAATTCTAATTTTCTATCATTTTTATTTATTATTTTAAATTTTTTCGGTTTAGTTTATTATAACGATTATTATCATAATGAACAAATGGGGATGATGCACAAACGTTATTTTTTAATATTAATTTCCAAATTATCTTAATTAGGTGTAGTTTATTACAACAATTACTATCTTAATTAACAAATGGGGATGTAGCTCAAATGAAAGAGTGCTCGCTTAGCATGCGAGTGGTACGGGGTTCGGTACCCCGCGTCTCCTACTTATTGTTATCCACACAACTTGCTAATATATTTTAGGGTGTTTTGATCTTTTCTAGAATTTTTTATTTTCTTTGATTTTTATTTATTCTTTTTATTGTCTTACAACATTTACTATTATAATAATCAAATGGGGATGTAGCTCAAATGGTAGAGCGCTCGCTTAGCATGCGAGAGGTACGGGGTTCGATACCCTGCATCTCCAAATTACTTTTATCCTCATAAGTCAACTATATATTTTAGGGTATTTTGATATTTTCAGGCATTTCTTATTTTCTTTCATGTTTAATTATGATTTTTAATTTATTACAACAATTTTTATCAAAATTAGCAAATGGGCATGTTGGTCAAATGGAGGAATTCTCGCTCTACCTGGAAGAGGTACGGGGATCGATACTCCATATCTCTAAATTATTTTTATCTTCACAACTCACCAATATGTTTTAAGGTGTTTTGATTTTTTTCAGAATTTATTATTATTTTTCATATACATTTATTATTTTAAGATTTTTATGGTTTAATTTATTTCAACAATTACCATCATAATTAACAAATGGGGACATAGCTGAAACGGTAGAGTGCTTGCTTTGCTTGCAATAGGTACGATGCTCGATACACCGCATTTCCAAATTATTTTTATCCTCTCAATTCACCAATATATTTTAGAGTATTTTGATATTTTCTATAAATTTCTTCTCTTCTTTCATTTTTATTTTTTATTTTTTTACGTTTAATTTTTTATAACGATTACTATCGTAGTTAAGAAATGGGGATGTAGAACAAATGGTAGACTGCTCACTTTGCTTGTTAGAGGTACGTGGTTCGATACATGCATTTCCAAATCATTTTTGTCCTCACAACTCGCTAATATATTTTATGGTGTTTGGATCTTTCCAGGAATTTCTTATTTTCTTTCTTATTCATTTATTATTTTTAATTTCTAATTTTAACTTATTACAAAAATTACTATCATAATTAACAATTGGGGACGTACCTCCAATAGTAGAGCTCTTGCTTTGCATGCAAGATGTTCAAGGTTCATTACCCCCCATTTGAAAATTATTTTTATACTCTCTACTCACCAATATGTTTTAGGGTGTTTAGATCTTTTGGGGAATTTATTAATTTCTTTCATTTTTATTTGTTATTTATTATTTTTAATTTTTCATTTTAATTAATTCTAAATATCACTATCATAATTAAGGAATGGGGACGCAGCTCATATAGTAGACTGCTCGCTTTGCATGCGAGAGTTTCGATCTATGATACCCTGCATCTCAAAGTTAATTTTATCCTCCCAACTCACCAATATATTTTTGAGTGTTTTGATCTTCTTAAGAATTTCTTATTTTCTTCGAGTTTTCTTTATTATTTTTAATTTTTTTAGTTTTAATTTATTATAACAGTTACTATCATAATTAACAAATGGGGAAGTAGCTTAAATGGTAGAGCACTTGTTTTGCATGCGAGAGGTATGGGTTTCGATATACAGCATCTCCAAATTATTTTTATCCTCATAAATGAACAATATGTTTTAGGGTGATTTGATATTTTCAGGAATTTCTTATTTTCTTTCATTTTTATTTTATTATTTTGAATTTATCAAAATTTAATATTTTACAACAATTACTATCTTAATTAACAAATGGGGATGTAGCTGAAATGGTAGAGTGCTCGCTTAGCATGCGAGATGTACGAGCTTCAATACCCCACATCTCTAAAATATTTTTACCTCACAACTCAGCAATAAAATTTAGGGTGTTTTAATAATTTTCAAGAATTTCTTATTTTCTTTCATATTTATTTATTATTTTTAATTTTTAATTTTATTGTATTGCAACAATTATTATCATAGATAACAAATGGGTATATAGCACAAACCGTAGAGTGCCCGCTTTTAATGTTAATGGTACGGGGTTCGATACCCCGCATTTTTAAATTATTTTTATCCTCACAAGATATCAATATATTTTAGGGTGTTTTGACCTTTTCAGGAATTTCTTATTTTCTTTCATATGTATTTAGTATTTTTTTACTTATTACAACAATTACTCTCATTTTTAACAAATGGGGATGTAGCTCAAACGGTAGAATGCTTGCTATGCATGCGAGAGGTACACCAACTGATACTCCGCATCTCCAAATTGTTTTTATCTTCACAATTCACCAATATATGTTAAGGTGTGTTGAACTTTTCTGGAACTTATTTTCTTTAATATTTATTTATTATTTTTAATTTTTATTTTAATTTATTAAATCAATTACTTTCGTAATTAACAGCTGGGGATTTAACTTGAACGGTAAAGCGCTTACTTTGCATCCATGGGGTACGTGGATCGATACATTACATTTCCAAATTATTTTTATCCCCACAACTCACCAATATATTTTTTGGTGTTTTTAAACTTTACAAGAATATCTTATTTTTTTCATTGTTATTTATTATTTTTAATTTTTAATTTTTTGTATTACAACAGCAACTATCATAACAAACAAATGGTGATGTAACAAAAACAGAAGAGGGCTCGCTTTGCATGTTAGAAGTATGGGGTTCGATAAACCACATTTCCAAATTATTTTTATCCTGTCAACTCACCAATATATTTTACAGTGTTTTGATCTTTTTAGGAATTTCTTATTTTCTTTCATAATCATTTATTATTTTTAATTTATCATTTTGATTTATTAATACAATTACAATCATAATTAACATAAGGGGGCGTAGCTCAAACGGTAGAGCGCTTGCTTTGCCAACAAGAGGTACGGGGAAGGATAAACCGCATCTCCAAATTGTTTTTATCTTCACAACTGGCCAATATATTTTAGGGTGTTTTGATATTTTCAGGAAATTCTAATTTTCTATCATTTTTATTTCTTATTTTAAAATTTTTTGGTTTAGTTTATTATCACAATTTTTATCAAAATGAACAAATGGGGATTAAGCTCAAACGTTAGAGTGCTTGCTTTGCATGCAAGAGGTATGGGGATCAATACACCGCATTTCCAAATTATTTTTATCCTCACAACTCACCAATATGTTTTAAGGTGTTTTGATTTTTTCCGGAATTTATTATTATTTTTCATATACATTTATTATTTTAAATTTTTTTTGGTTTAATTTATTTCAACAATTAGCATCATAATTAACAAATGGGGACGTAGCTGAAACGGTAGAGTGCTTGCTTTGCTTGCAAGAGGTACGAGGCTCGAAACACCGCATTTCCAAATTATTTTTATCCTCACAAGACATCAATATATTTTAGGGTGTTTTGACCTTTTCAGGAATTTCTTATTTTCTTTAATATGTATTTAGTATTTTTTTTTTACTTATTACAACAATTACTCTCATTTTTAACAAATGGGGATGTAGCTCAAACGGTAGAATGTTTGCTATGCATGCGAGAGGTACAGCAACTGATACTCTGCATCTCCAAATTGTTTTTATCTTCACAATTCACCAGTATATGTTAAGGTGTGTTGAACTTTTCTGGAATTTCTTATTTTCTTTAATATTTATTTAATATTTTTAATTTTTATTTTAATTTATTACATCAATTGCTTTCGTAATTAACAACTGGGGATTTAACTCGAACGGTAAAGCACTTACTTTGCATCCAAGGGGTACGTGGATCGATACATTGCATTTCCAAATTATTTTTATCCTCACAACTCACCAATATATTTTAGGGTGTTTTTAAACTTTACAAGAATAACTTAATTTTTTCATTGTTATTTATTATTTTTAATTTTTATTTTTTGTATTACAACAGCAACTATCATAACTAACAAATGGGGATGTAGCAAAAACAGAAGAGGGCTTGCTTTGCATGTTAGAAGTATGGGGTTCGATAAACCGCATTTCCAAATTATTTTTATCCTGACAACCCACCAATATATTTTAAGGTCTTTTGATCTTTTTAGGAATTTCTTATTTTCTTTCATATTCATTTATTATTTTTAATTTTTCATTTTGATTTATTAATACAATTACAATCATAATTAACAAATGGGGGCGTAGCTCAAACGGTAGAGCGCTTGCTTTGCCAACAAGAGGTACGGGGATGGATAAACCACATCTCCAAATTGTTTTTATCATCACAACTGACTAATATATTTTAGGGTGTTTTGATGTTTTCAGTAAATTCTAATTTTCTATTATTTTTATTTCTTATTTTAAAATTTTCTGGTTTAGTTTATTATAACGATTATTATCATAATGAACAAATGGGGATTATGCTCAATCGTTAGAGTGCCTGCTTTGCATGCAAGAGGTAGGGGGATCAATACACCGCATTTCCAAATTATTTTTATCCTCACAACTCACCAATATATTTGATTATTATTTTTAATTTTTAAGTGTAATTCATTACAACAATTACTATCTTAATTAACAAATGGGGATGTAGATCAAATGGAAGAGTGCTCGCTTAGCATGCGAGATGTACGTGGTTCGATACCCCGCATCTCCAACTTGTTGTTATCCTTAGAACTCGCTAATATATTTTAGGGTGTTTTGATATTTTCTGGAATTTTTTATTTTCTTTGATTTTTATTTATTCTTTTTAATGTCTTACAACATTTACTTTTAAAATAATCAAATGGGGATGTAGCTCAAATGGTAGAGCGCTCGCTTTGCATGCGAGAGGTAAGGGATTCGATACCCCGCATCTCCAAATTACTTTTAATCTCGTAAGCCATCAATATATTTTGGAGTATTTTGATGTTTTCAGGCATTTCTTATTTTCTTTCATATTTAATTATTATTTTTAATTTATTACAACAATTTTTATCACAATTAGCAAATGGGCATTTTGCTCAAATGGAGGAGTGCTCGCTCTACATTCAAGAGGTACGGGGATCGATACCCCATATCTCTAAATTATTTTTATCTTCACAACTCACCAATATGTTTTAAGGTGTTTTGATTTTTTCCGGAATTTATTATTATTTTTCATATACATTTATTTTTTTAAAATTTTTTTGGTTTAATTTATTTCAACAATTACCATCATAATTATCAAATGGGGACGTAGCTGAAACGGTAGAGTGCTTGCTTTGCTTGCAATAGGTACGATGCTCGATACACCGCATTTCCAAATTATTTTTATCCTCACAATTCACCAATATATTTTAGAGTATTTTGATATTTTCTATAAATTTCTTCTCTTCTTTCATTTTTATTTTTTTATTTTTAGGTTTAATTTTTTATAACGATTACTATCATAGTTAAGAAATGGGGATGTAGAACAAATGGTAGATTGCTCACTTTGCTTGTTAGAGGTACGTGGTTCGATACATGCATTTCTTTATTATTTTTAATTTTTTAGTTTTAATTTATTATACAGTTATTATCATTATTAACAAATGGGGAAGTAGCTAAAATGGTAGAGCGCTTGTTTTGCTTGCGAGATGTATGGGTTTCGATATACCGCATCTCCAAATTATTTTTATCCTCACAAATGAACAATATGTTTTAGGGTGATTTGATATTTTCTGGAATTTCTTATTTTCTTTCATTTTTATTTATTATTTTGAATTTATCAAATTTTAATATTTTACAACAAATACTATTTTAATTAACAAATGGGGATGTAGCTGAAATGGTTGAGCGCTCGCTTAGCATGCGAGATGTATGAGCTTCATTACCCCGCATCTCTAAAATATTTTTACCTCACAACTCAGCAATAAAATTTAGGGTGTTTTAATATTTTTCAAGAATTTCTTATTTTCTTTCATATTTATTTATTATTTTTAATTTTTAATTTTATTGTTTTGCAACAATTATTATCATAGATAACAAATGGGTATGTATCACAAACCGTAGAGTGCCCGCTTTGCATGTTAATGGTACGGGGTTCGATACCCCACATTTCTAAATTATTTTTATCCTCACAACACATCAATATATTCAGGGTGTTTTGACCTTTTCAGGAATTTCTTATTTTCTTTTATATGTATTTAGTATTTTTTTACTTATTACAACAATTACTCTCATTTTTAACAAATGGGGATGTAGCTCAAACGGTAGAATGCTTGCCATGCATGCGAGAGGTACAGCAACTGATACTCCGCATCTCCAAATTGTTTTTATCTTCACAATTCACCAATATATGTTAAGGTGTGTTGAACATTTCTGGAATTTCTTATTTTCTTTAATATTTATTTATTACTTTTAATTTTTATTTTAATTTATTACATCATTTACTTTCGTAATTAACAGCTGGGGATTTAACTCGAAGGGTAAAGCACTTACTTTGCATCCAAGGGGTACGTGGATCGATTCATTGCATTTCCAAATTATTTTTATATTCACAACTCACCAATATATTTTAGGGTGTTTTTAAACTTTACAAGAATATCTTATTTTTTTCGTTGTTATTTATTATTTTTAATTTTTAATTTTTTGTATTACAACAGCAACTATCATAACTAACAAATGGGGATGTAGCAAAAACAGAAGAGGGCTCGCTTTGCATGTTAGAAGTATGGGGTTCGATAAACCGCATTTCCAAATTATTTTTATCCTGACAACTCACCAATAAATTTTATGGTGTTTTGATCTTTTTAGGAATTCCTTATTTTCTTTCATATTCATTTATTATTTTTAATTTTTCATTTTGATTTATTAATATAATTACAATCATAATTAAAAAACGGGGGCGTAGCTCAAACAGTAGAGCGCTTGCTTTGCCAACAAGAGGTACGGGGATGGATAAACCTCATCTCCAAATTGTTTTTATCTTCACAACTGACCAATATATTTTAGGGTGTTTTGTTGTTTTCAGGAAATTCTAATTTTCTATCATTTGTATTTCTTATTTGAAAATTTTTTGGTTTAGTTTATTATAACGATTATTATCGTAATGAACAAATGGGGATTAAGCTCAAACGTTAGATTGCTTGCTTTGCATGCAAGAGGTATGGGGATCAATACACCGCATTTCCAAATTATTTTTATCCTCACAACTCACCAATATATTTGATTATTATTTTTAATTTTTAGGTGTAATTTATTACAACAATTACTATCTTAATTAACAAATGGGGATGTAGCACAAATGGAAGAGTGCTCGCTTAGCATGCGAGAGGTACGTGGTTCGATACCCCGCATCTCCATCTTATTGTTATCCTTAGAACTCCCTAATATATTTTAGGGTGTTTTGATATTTTCTGGAATTTTTTATTTTCTTTGATTTTTATTTATTCTTTTTAATGTTTTACAACATTTACTATTATAATAATCGAATGGGAATGTAGCTCAAATGGTAGAGCGCTCGCTTTGCATGCGAGAGGTAAGGGATTCGATACCCCGCATATCCAAATTACTTTTATTCTCATAAGCCATCAATATATTTTGGAGTATTTTGATGTTTTCAGGCATTTCTTATTTTCTTTCATATTTAATTATTATTTTTAATTTATTACAACAATTTTTATCACAATTAGCAAATGGGCATTTTGCTCAAATGGAGGAGTGCTCGCTCTACATTCAAGAGGTACGGGGATCGATACCCCATATCTCTAAATTATTTTTATCTTCACAACTCACCAATATGTTTTAAGGCGTATTGATCTTTTCCGGAATTTATTAATTTTTCATATACATTTATTATTTCAATTTTTTTTTGGTTTAATTTATTTAAACAATTACCATCATAATTAACAAATGGGGATGTAGCTGAAACGGTAGAGTGCTTGCTTTGCTTGCAAGAGGTATGAGGCTCGATACACCGCATTTCTAAATTATTTTTATCCTCACAATTCACCAATTTATTTTAGAGTATTTTCATTTTTCTGTAAATTTCTTCTTTTCTTTCATTTTTATTTTTTTAGGTTTAATTTATTATAACGATTACTATCGTTGTTAAGAAATGGGGATGTAGAACAAATGGTAGATTGCACACATTGCTTGTTAGAGGTACGTGGTTCGATACATGCATTTCCAACTCATTTTTCTCCTCACAACTAGCCAATATATTTTATGGTGTTTCGATCTTTCTAGAAATTTCTTATTTTCTTTCTTATTCATTTATTATTTTTAATTTCTAATTTTAACTTATTACAAAAGTTACTATCATAATTAACGATTGGGGACGTACCTCCAATAGTAGAGCTCTTGCTTTGCATGCAAGATGTTCGAGGTTCATTACCCCCCATTTGAAAATTATTTTTATACTCTCTACTCAACAATATGTTTTAGGGTGTTTAGATCTTTTGGGGAATTTATTATTTTCTTTCATTTTTATTTGTTATTTATTATTTTTTAATTTTTAATTTTAATTTATAATAAATATCACTATCATAATTAAGGAATGGGGACGCTGCTCATATAGTAGACTGCTCGCTTTGCATGCGAGAGTTTCGATCTATGATACCCCGCATCTCAATGTTATTTTTATCCTCCCAACTCACCAATATATTTTGGAGTGTTTTGATCTTCTTAAGAATTTCTTATTTTCTTCGAGTTTTCTTTATTATTTTTAATTTTTTAGTTTTAATTTATTATAACAGTTACTATCATAATTAACAAATGGGGAAGTTGCTTAAATGGTAGATCGCTTGTTTTGCATGCGAGAGGTATGGGTTTCGGTATACCACATCTCCAAATTATTTTTATCTTCACAAATGAACAATATGTTTTAGGGTGATATGATATTTTCAGGAATTTCTTATTTTTTTTCATTTTTATTTATTATTTTGAATTTATCAAATTTTAATATTTTGCAACAATTACTATCTTAATTAACAAATGGGGATGTAGCTGAAATGGTAGAGTGCTCGCTTAGCATGCAAGATGTACGAGCTTCAATACCCCGCATCTCTAAAATATTTTTACCTCACAACTCAGCAATAAAATTAAGGGTGTTTTAATAATTTTCAAGAATTTCTTATTTTCTTTCATATTTATTTATTATTTTTAATTTTTTATTTTATTGTATTGCAACAATTATTATCATAGATAACAAATGGGTATGTAGCACAAACCGTAGAGCGCCCGCTTTAAATGTTAATGGTACAGGGTTCGATACCCCGCATTTCTAAATTATTTTTATCCTCACAAAACATCAATATATTTTAGAGTGTTTTGACCTTTTCAGGAATTTCTTATTTTCTATCATATGTATTTTGTATTTTTTTACTTATTACAACAATTACTCTCATTTTTAACAAATGGGGATGTAGCTCAAATGGTAGAATGCTTGCTATGCATGCGGGAGGTACCGCAACTGATACTCCGCATCTCCAAATTGTTTTTATCTTCACAATTCACCAATATATGTTAAGGTGTGTTGAACTTTTCTGGAATTTCTTATTTTCTTTAATAATTATTTAATATTTTCAATTTTTATTTTAATTTATTACATCAATTACTTTCGTAATTAACAGCTGGGGATTTAACTCGAACGGTAAAGCGCTTACTTTGCATCCAAGGGGTACGTGGATCGATACATTGCATTTCCAAATTATTTTTATCCCCACAACACACCAATATATTTTAGGGTGTTTTTAAACTATACGAGAATATCTTATTTTTTTCGTTGTTATTTATTATCTTTAATTTTTAATTTTTTGTATTACAACAGCGACTATCATAACTAACAAATGGGGATGTAGCAAAAACAGAAGAGGGCTCGCTTTGCATGTTAGAAGTATTGGGTTCGATAAACCGCATTTCCAAATTATTTTTATCCTGAAAACTCAACAATATATTTTAAGGTGTTTTGATCTTTTTAGGAATTTCTTATTTTCTTTCATATTCATTTATTATTTTTAATTTTTCATTTTGATTTATTAATACAATTACAATCATAATTAACAAACGGGGGCCTAGCTCAAACGGTAGAACACTTGCTTTGCCAACAAGAGGTACGGGGATGGATAAACCGCATCTCCAAATTGTTTTTATCTTCCCAACTGACCAATATATTTTAGGGTGTTTTGATGTTTTCAGGAAATTCTAATTTTCTATCATTTTTATTTCTTATTTTAAAATTTTTGGGTTTAGTTTCTTATAACGATTATTATCATAATGAACAAATGGGGATTATGCTCAAACGTTAGAGCGCTTGCTTTGCATGCAAGAGGTAGGGGGATCAATACACCGCATTTCCAAATTATTTTTATCCTCGCAACTCACCAATATATTTTGTTATTATTTTTAATTTTTAAGTGTAATTTATTACAACAATTACTATCTTAATTAACAAATGGGGATGTAGCTCAAATGGAAGATTGCTCGCTTAGCATGTGAGAGGTACATGGTTCAATACCCTGCATCTCCAACTTATTATTATCCTTAGAACTCGCACATATATTTTAGGGTGTTTTGATATTTTCTGGAATTTTTTATTTTCTTTGATTTTTATTTATTCTTTTTAATGTTTTACAACATTTACTATTATAATAATCGAATGGGGATGTAGCTCAAATGGTAGAGCGCTTGCTTTGTATGCGAGAGGTAAGTGATTCGATACCCCGCATCTCCAAATTACTTTTATTCTCATAAGCCATCAATATATTTTGGAGTATTTTGATGTTTTCAGGCATTTCTTATTTTCTTTCATATTTAATTATTATTTTTAATTTATTACAACAATTTTTATCACAATTAGCAAATGGGCATTTTGCTCAAATGGAGGAGTGCTCGCTCTACATTCAAGAGGTACGGGGATTGATACCCCATATCTTTACCGGAATTTATTAATTTTTCATATACATTTATTATTTTATTTTTTTTTTGGTTTAATTTATTTAAACAATTACCATCATAATTAACAAATGGGGATGTAGCTGAAACGGTAGAGTGCTTGCTTTGCTTGCCAGAGGTATGAGGCTCGATACACCGCATTTCTAAATTATTTTTATCCTCACAATTCACCAATATTTTTTAGAGTATTTTCATCTTTTCTGTAAATTTTTTCTTTTCTTTCATTTTTATTTTTAATTTTTTTAGTTTTAATTTATTATAACGATTACTATCGTAGTTAAGAAATGTGGATGTAGAACAAATGGTAGATTGCTCGCATTGCTTGTTAGAGGTATGTGGTTCGATACATGCATTTCCAATTCATTTTTCTCCTCACAACTAGCCAATATATTTTATGGTGTTTCGATCTTTCTAGAAATTTCTTATTTTCTTTCTTATTCATTTATTATTTTTAATTTCTAATTTTAACTTATTACAAAAGTTACTATCATAATTAATGATTGTGGACGTACCTCCAATAGTAGAGCTCTTGCTTTGCATGCAAGATGTTCGAGGTTCGTTACCCACCATTTGAAATTTATTTTTATACTCTCTACTCAACAATATGTTTTAGGGTGTTTAGATCTTTTGGGGAATTTATTATTTTCTTTCATTCTGCTCACTTTGCATGCGAGAGTTTTGATCTATGATACCCCGCATCTCAAAGTTATTTTTATCCTCCCAACTCACAAATATATTTTGGAGTTGCTTAAATGGTAGATCGCTTGTTTTGCATGTGAGAGGTATGGCTTTCGGTATACCGCATCTCCAAATTGTTTTTATCTTCACAATTCACCAATATATGTTAAGGTGTGTTGAACTTTTCTGGAATTTCTTATTTTCTTTAATATTTATTTAATATTTTCAATTTTAATTTTAATTTATTACATCAATTACTTTCGTAATTAACAGCTGTGGATTTAACTCGAACGGTAAAGCGCTTACTTTGCATCCAAGGGGTACGTGGATCGATACATTGCATTTCCAAATTATTTTTATCCCCCCAACTCACCAATATATTTTAGGGTGTTTTTAAACTATACAAGAATATCTTATTATTTTCGTTGTTATATATTATTTTTAATTTTTAATTTTTTGTATTACAACAGCAACTATCATAACTAACAAATGGGGATGTAGCAAAAACAGAAGAGGGCTCGCTTTGCATGTTAGAAGTATGGGGTTCGATAAACCGCATTTCCAAATTATTTTTATCCTGATAACTCAACAATATATTTTAAGGTGATTTGATCTTTTTAAGAATTTCTTATTTTCTTTCATATTCATTTATTATTTTTAAATTTTCATTTTGATTTATTAATACAATTACAATCATAATTAACAAATGGGGGCGTAGCTCAAACGGTAGACAGCCTGCTTTGCCAAGAAGAGGTACGGGGATGGATAAACCGCATCTCCAAATTGTTTTTATCTTCACAACTAACCAATATATTTTAGGGTGTTTTGATGTTTTTAGGAAATTTTAATTTTCTATCATTTTTATTTCTTATTTTAAAATTTTCTGGTTTAGTTTATTATAACGATTATTATCATAATGAACAAATGGGGATTATGCTCAAATGTTAGAGCGCTTGCTTTGCATGCAAGAGGTAGGGGGATCAATACACCGCATTTCCAAATTATTTTTATCCTCACAAATCAAGAGAATGTTTTATTATTATTTTTAATTTTTAAGTGTAATTTATTACAACAATTACTATCTTAATTAACAAATGGGGATGTAGCTCAAATGGAAGAGTGCTCGCTTAGCATGCGAGAGGTACGTGGTTCGATACCCTGCATCTCCAACTTATTGTTATCCTTAGAACTCGCTAATATATTTTTTGGTGTTTTGATATTTTCTGGAATTTTTTATTTTCTTTGATTTTTATTTATTCTTTTTAATGTTTTACAACATTTACTATTATAATAATGAAATGGGGATGTAGCTCAAATGGTAGAGCGCTCGCTTTGCATGCGAGAGGTAAGGGATTCGATACCCCGCATCTCCAAATTACTTTTATTCTCATAAGCCATCAATTTATTTTGGAGTATTTTGATGTTTTCAGGCATTTCTTATTTTATTTCATATTTAATTATTATTTTTAATTTATTACAACAATTTTTATCACAATTAGCAAATGGGCATTTTGCTCAAATGGAGGAGTGCTCGCTCTACCTGCAAGAGGTACGGGGATCGATACCCCATATCTCTAAATTATTTTTATCTTCACAACTCACCAATATGTTTTAAGGTGTTTTGATCTTTTCCGGAATTTATTATTATTTTTCATATACATTTATTATTTTAATTTTTTTTGGTTTAATTTATTTCAACAATTACCATCATAATTAACAAATGGGGGCGTAGCTGAAACGGTAGAGTGCTTGCTTTGATTGCAAGAGGTATGAGGCTCGATACACCGCATTTCTAAATTATTTTTATCCTCACAATTCACCAATATATTTTAGAGTATTTTCATCTTTACTGGAAATTTCTTCTTTTCTTTCATTTTTATTTTTTATTTTTTAGCTTTAATTTATTATAACGATTACTATCGTAGTTAAGAAACGGGGATGTAGAACAAATGGTAGATTGCTTGCTTTGCTTGTTAGAGGTACGTGGTTCAATACATGCATTTCCAAATCATTTTTGGCCTCACAACTCACCAATATATTTTATGGTGTTTGGATCTTTCCAGGAATTTCTTATTTTCTTTCTTATTCATTTATTATTTTTAATTTCTAATTTTAACTTATTACAAAAATTAGTATCA